>NW_008751872.1:379267-382040 GCF_000715545.1 Opisthorchis viverrini
TGCTGTTTGTACTAACCGATAAAATTTAACTTTTTGATTAAGGATGGGTATTATTCTTCGGGTATATCTTCAACATAATCAAGAACTTTCTCTAACAGCAGCCTTCATATAACGCCTAAAATTGTTTGCCTTGGAGCTGTCTGAAACTATCTCATCCGCCGTGGTGTGCGTAAGAAGGGCTAGCCAAAAGATGATCAACGTCGTCATCGATAGCATGACATCAGTTTTCAACACAGATGCTTCACTGTGTTTTATTTGAAAGCCTTATTGTAGAGAAAAGAGAGAAGATGGACAGGGAAGGAACTTAGTGCTAGCTTATCACAATCATTCTGAGGTGCCTACTGCTCCACTCATCCACTCAGGCAATCTGAATAGAAACTGATAATAAGGACGCCACTGACATCGGTTGGCAGCTATATCTTGTAGTGTCTCTAACCACGTGCAGTGAAAATCACGCGGTCACCGTCCTGGAAGGCACCGACAGCACCCAAGCATTTCGTGATCTCCTTCATACTCCTCCGCCATTTCGAGGGTTGGCCGCCTCTCTGTTTACGATGCTGTAAAATGGACATGAAAAACAGCGCTTTTTTCGGCGAACAATGGTTCGGCATACGCAACACATGTCCCAACCAACGCAGCTTCTCGTGCTGGACAGCTTATTCCAAAGGTGCTCAATTAAGATAATCATCAAATCCTATATATATATATATATATATATATATATATCAATTCCAAAGATGATCGGTCTGAGTCAAAACAAATTGTCACGGTTTTAGGGCACTAAAGTTCCAATATTTTTCACTAGTGTATTTGTTAATAATGATGACAGTGAAAAAGAATGCAATTTAGTTATAAGTGATTTGTTTCCCGCTTCGACGAAAATTTGAACTACCATTTTCTACAGAGTAGCATAACATAAGATAGACAGAATTACCGAGGCAATCCATACCTTACTGCCGTAACCGTTAATAAAGCAACCAGTAAAATATGAGGTTCAAACCTTTTCTACAGAGTACTGAAGCATAAGATAGACAGAATTACCGAGGCAATCCATACCTTACTGCCGTAACCGTTAATAAAGCAACCAGTAAAATATGAGGTCGCTGTCAAACCTTTTTTGAAATCAGTAGTCTACTCAGTCTGGTTTTTAGTTTATTATTATTGCACAAAAATTAATGACACACTTCGCTTCTGAAAATATAACCGTATGAGTGCAGCCATGGTAAGTCATTTAGAGATAGTATCCTTTGACATACTGTTTAGACCTTTACCAAAAACACTCAAACCTGTAGCCCCAATGGTCCCATGACCTTCTAGATGCACTTCCCTGTCTAATGGTTAACCAGGTGAACCCAACGTACACTGCTGAAAGACGCAAAAAAGCTAGAACGTTGTGACCTACTCAAGTTACAACAACCGGCTTTCGAATTTATCAGGACATAGGCTGCAAACAACTTCACGGCTTTCTTGAAGGAATATCGGCATCAGGAATATCGGCTCATGTGAAAAACGGGGGGTATTGTCTAAGGTTGCGGAAACTTGATCACTCGGAAGTCTCCGATTTAGTGAACCATAAGGTCCTTAAAAGTACATATGCCTGCCACAGAATCTTCACCCCGATGCCTAACGGTTCAGAGACTACCTCATTGAAAATAGTGTTGCTATAGCAAAACAAGTATGCCCACAGCCAGCTTTGCCGGTTGGACCTTATATCTGTCTTCACCTACGGGGTCGACAATTTACCTCCATTCCGTTTGGAGAATGACATCAATCACCAGCATAGCATAACGCTCATAGGTTGTCAGCGCATACTTCATACCGACGTTACAATGGATTTCATCTAAACATGCCACAATGTAGGGTTGTGTTGGTCGACACAGCATATTATTTCCTCAGAATCTTTAGTGTTGGTTTGCATTTGCTCTTACAAGCAGAATTCATCTTGGAATATTGACTTTAAGGAGATTTTGATTACGGAACCCTGCCAACAAGCACCCGACGAGGCAGATGGATATCCTAGTCTCCTATGTTAAGTACGTCCGCCCTGGCAAATCTGTTATAAGCACACAAGTATATAAATTTGGACCGATTGGCCTGGACAAATTTCAAAATCCTTCAATGAGTAGGTCGTTACGTCACAAAAATGAAATGCTAATTATCGAGTCAATCATACAACCACTGACTTGCACCTCTAAACTTAATCTCTGTGCCTGGTAAAATGTTGAAACAAACTGATACATGCTTAAAGTGTTTAAGGCCGCCCTGTCATGGCGTGCTTTCTTCTACGTCAACTATACGAATGTTATTGCTGAAACTACTATAAAAACCAAGGTTAGATAGCTGTAAACACCACCTGTTCATTTGTATCACTAATCGTATATCCCACCGCCTAACAAGCTAGTCTGTTCTTTAAAAAGTCGTTAAGGTGAACACTTACTCGTAGTTTAGCACAAACTGACATAAGGGCATCCGTCCGCCGGGTGACTAAACCGTGCTGTTTTTAACCGCATCACGCCTCTTAGTCTCTTATCTCGTGTATACTACGACGTGGTTAATTTATCTAATTAGTGTTGATATGTACTCTTTTCAAATAATAATAAAATTCACTGAAGATATAGTCTACCTTCAAATTCAGCCCGCTACAACATCGCTTAGCCTTCCAAAGACACAACCTTAGTTTCCATGAGTCACGGGGAGCTTTTGTCACTTTTCTCATGATAATTCTCCAGACATTTCGAATCATTACTTTTATACCTATCATGAAACGACACGA
>NW_008751872.1:382225-394151 GCF_000715545.1 Opisthorchis viverrini
CAACCTTAGTTTCCATGAGTCACGGGGAGCTTTTGTCACTTTTCTCATGATAATTCTCCAGACATTTCGAATCATTACTTTTATACCTATCATGAAAACGACACGACGCTCATGCATCTCAACAGCTTGGTTTATGTGTTTGGAAAACCTTGAGTGCATCACTTACGTCAGACTCTTTTGATCCAAAGTCAATATATAGATGGCCCATTGCTCGAATTATGGCCATCATACTCTGAGCTGTGTTACTAAATACAATAGGTCTGTATTGTAGACGTTCCTCTTTTGAGTATCCTGAATCGTGAATAATTCTGGGAAATCGATTGCTTCTCAATATGACCTACTTCATCTGTTTGAGGATTGTGCTTTTCCCAGACTCGCCAGCGCCTAAAAGCATGAAACACCGGTGTGCTATTTACCGAGTAGAAGCAACTTTATGTCCTTCTCTCTCGCTTTTTCCGAAGCCCTTAAGCCTTTATCAATTGCCTTCGACCGTTCATAGGCTATTTTATCTTCCTTGCTTAAAAGACAACCCATCCACCGCGATATTTGATATATTAATCATCGCAGGCGCGCTCCGATTTCGACCTTGAAAGCGGCTCGGTTCAGTAATTCCACACGTTCGATGGGTAGAATATTAGGAAGGGGGTCTGCCGCTGTTAACAAAACTTTATTCCATCGGTCAGCAGTTTAGCGATGCACTCTACGTTCTACAAGTGTCGATCTCCCAGCTGAACCGGGGAGCTTGGGCAGAACCCTTGATTATGTCTATCAGTCCGTGAATCCATGAGTTCCAATGTCCATCCGAATCCTCTAAAATTTCTTCATTTTATGTCTCAAAGTAGATGTACATGTACCCCCTGGCCTGAAATAAGAATCTGAACTAGAATTGACCCAGACGTCACACCATCTTTCGGAATAGTGCCATGGGGATTTGAGGCGCAAACGTGCTGCATGACAGAAATTAAAAGATCAATACGAAGAATCGCGGGTGGTAAGGGACCCCAAAAGATCTCTTACTCATCCTTTGCTTTATATGTGGGCTGGCAGTCCCAAAATTCTCCATATATTTAAACAGTGATACAACAGATCCGCCGCATCGCCAGGGAGCCGGTTACGTGTGCCAACAACGCTGTAGATGTTATTCTTGGGGCGTTGTCTAATATTCACGTGACAGTGGGTTTTTGGTGTCTCCACATTGCAGGCCACTCTGGGATGCCTAAAAATATCATCCGAGTATAGGTGCCTACATACCTAGAAAGGTCCTAAAGCCTTTGATCACATCCTCCCGTTTGCTCCAATTGCAATGAATCTTCCAGAATAACCCTACTTCTGCTGAGTCTGCATGTTTGTGGCAAGCTCTTCCGCTGTATGTGGTGGTTGCTGCGGTCTTGAGGATCATACTTCCCCTTTCTTATTTCTGCTTCACCTTCATCGTGAAAATCTTGATAAAAATAAGTCTTCACAAACAACAGTGCTTTTCATATTCTGTGGTTTCTGCCATCTTCAATGGATACGGTCTTTTTGCTCATTGTCCGTGCCGGTAATTAGCTTGAGTATTCAGATCACATTGATCTGTTAGTAGTTTTCGAGTGTAGTTTAACCACTACTCACTTGTGGCACCCGCTTTTACTATCTTCCCTCCGCAGACGTCACCATCTCGGAAAGCCCCTAGATGTGCAGATTTGTGGGTGGGGAAATGTGAGTACGACAGCGTCAAAGGCTTAAAAGCAGCTGTGTGGATCGGTTTGCTTTCGCTGCTGGTTGGTTTTAGAGTCATTCGGTTCGGTAGCAACCGTATACATGATTGTTTTCCAAGGTGTTACAGTGAAGGTTTTCCTTTAAGCGTCGGTGGTTTACCGGAGGATGAAGAATACCGGCTCAGCCACCAGTCTGACGGCATCTTAGAAGTGCTGTAACAAGTCGGCTGCCATGAATATTCCAATTTAGATTACTGTGCTCTGTGACCAGGTCCTCCGGTCTGCGTTCTGAGAACACGTGATCCACTCTGTTATGCACACCGACAACCGACAAGAAAACTCAATTTAAAATGGAATGTTAGACTTGAGGATCATCTGGTGATCATCTTGGTGATGCCATTTCGGAGACTTCGTGCTGTTTCGATTGAGTGGATAGTTCATCCAGGCCAACGGACGTTTACCAAACTCTAGCTTCGAATGATCGGTCCCTTTAGAGCCACCGCTGCTTTGTGAAGGCCGGAATTGATTTTTGAACACATTCACCACACATTCTCACGAATTCACCGACCTATGCCCAGGATCAAAATGTTTTCCCGAGGGTTCCGAGTCAAGATTATTCCCTCCGGTAGGGGGCTGTGGTTGGCTTCCTGAGACACCTTGTATTTTGGGAGCGATGGACAGTGATTTTTCACGGAGCGCGACCTCACTCAATTAAGCATCTTAAGTTCACCTTGTGCAAATTTGGTCCCAGATCAGTCGAGGACCAACGTGGTCGGAACTACATTCCAGGGAGAAACTCCTGGAGACATGAAAAGTTGTCACTGAAGTTCGATCGCATGTCCGCCTGTCATATTCTTGCCGTGCGTAAATAAGGTAAGCTACAAGATAGCTCATCGGCCGGATCTCGCAAAACGAAGGTGTAGGTATCAGATTTTTTCTCTGAATGGTCTTGGTTTAAAGGATGGAAAGCAGTGGTCTCAGGGAGCCTTCGTGACAAAGCTTTGGACACACTAAACAAAGTTCAGCCCCCCTGCTCCCTAAGTGCACATGGCGGTTGCCATTTTAAGAAGTCTGTCTGATAGGCGTTCCATCTAGTGTCTGAAAGTTCATACCAGTAACATGTAAGCGCCCCAATCAGCCTGAAGTACATCAAGGGCTCTTTACTCTATTCACACTGAGTGAGCTAGACCGGCTTCTTAAAGAGGGCCAGGTGCCTGATCACTAGTCACTACTCTGCTTTATAATATAGCACCACGCACGAAGAAACATCTTTCGAGCCCCCTTCATTTGACATGCTGATAGGCGTCTTTTCCCTCAAAAAAGGGTGCTAGTCTGACGAGCACTGTCACTGACATCAATAACTATCGGATGCGCGTCGGTGGAAAGCTCAAAAGGCTCTGAAGAGCGCGTGAAAAAAGCCTTTGACACACGTCAGATTGGAACGAGGAAGGAAATATGACGAACTTCAGAAGGGTTTGCGCAAGAAGACAGAGCAAATGATTCCACCTCGCCGCCTTCGTAGGTTTCTTTCCAGCTACGCCAATCAACCCGGTCCTTAATTCCGTAGGGGATTTTAACCAGCGCTTTGGCCAATATAGTTTATTCAATGCAGTTTCATTGACAGGTTCCCGGTCGACGTCCTCTGCAAAATCATTCATTTCCATGCGTGAATCTGGGCAGCTCCGTCCACCGGAAGGTGGCTACCAATTCATCAAATTTATGGCGACATCATATGCTGAAATGGGTTCTGAAAGCAATTTAACATTCTCAGATGCAATTTAGTATTCTTGTCTCCGATTCTTATAGTTTACACCGGGATTCCTTGTTTTGTCGTTTTTTGGTTATGATTCCATATATCCAGGCCCACCTTGGCCTAAACGTTAAAAGCTTTTTGACCTTGCCCGTGCAAAACTTTTAGCACAACCTCGCGGGTTTCCTCCTTTTAGCTGGTCTTTAGACTCAAACTCCAAACGTCTCTGAAACCGCTGTTCGAAGAAGTGAACCCTCAACATATTTAGTATTCAATGGCATTTATTGAAACCCTAGAGTCCCCATGCGTGGCGTCAATCTCACTGAAATTTGTTTAAACTAACACAAGTTCTACTGTAGGCGTGTAATTCGTGATGATAATAATACTAACAATGATAATGTTTGTTCCCAACTTGTTGGTGACATCAGGCATGACCATCAGGCATGACCATAATGTTAATGTCAGAATAAAAGCATGACTTGCGGAAATGGTGGACACTCGGGGTTCAGGAAAAGGGACAGCGTCATAAGGGGTGGGCGTCACCCGATTTCAGCGTGGTCACCACTGAATCGCCCGGGCAAGATCGAATCGTTATGGTTTGAATGTTGCGAAAAAACAAATCGAGGGAGAGCAAAACAAGAGGTTTCCTGTCTGATCCATGACAAAAAAGGTGCAACAGTGAAAAATGAGGAAACCGGAACATCGGATCTCGTGAAGCGGCAAAGTTAAAGTCATCTAGCTCGTGAAATTGAGCTAAAACCTAAGACCATCGCTAAGGCCTATTGGTTTTGGAGTGCTGGCCTCATGACCAAGGTCTCAAAAACCGTAAGTGGGGTCGATAAAGTGGAGGGATTAGCGAGGAAGATTAGTGGTAGTAGGAATCTCAGAATCACGGTATACAAAAAAACCGTAAAGACTCACCACTGTCGCCATTGTAGAGTTGGGCGTAATAAATCCTTGGACAAGTGACATGAGGTCAACAGACGAACCGGAGCACGAACTGTACAGAAATTTAATGAATTTTGCGAGAAGCACATACTCAAAAAAATGATTAAATGAAATGAAAGAAATGATTAAAGTACAGCAGATTGGAATCCATATGTCATGAGTCAGCTTGGGACATGTAGCGAGCTTATTCGTATTTGCAACCAATGTAACGAGTGGGCGAGAGGTACGGTCAAGAGAGGGAAGGGAAGAGCTGCGTGTGTGCTAGCAAACTGGGTATGGCAGTGCTATGCCATCAGAGGCCTGACATACTTCGGTTTTGGGGCAGCACATTTACAGTCATTGGGCTATGATGTGCGATTCTTTTAGCAGCAAGAATCATTTCGGGCTGTCCGAGGAATCAAGGTAGAACGATGCCGATATAGGAATGCAGGTGTTTTGTTCGTTCGGGGATCCTGTGGTTGTAGACCATGGGCCAGGTGGTGTACATAACAGCCAACCAGTTCATCCAAACCGGATATTGCAGATGCAATTTAGTATTCTTGTCTCCGATTCTTATAGTTTACACCGGGATTCCTTGTTTTGTCGTTTTTTGGTTATGATTCCATATATCCAGGCCCACCTTGGCCTAAACGTTAAAAGCTTTTTGACCTTGCCCGTGCAAAACTTTTAGCACAACCTCGCGGGTTTCCTCCTTTTAGCTGGTCTTTAGACTCAAACTCCAAACGTCTCTGAAACCGCTGTTCGAAGAAGTGAACCCTCAACATATTTAGTATTCAATGGCATTTATTGAAACCCTAGAGTCCCCATGCGTGGCGTCAATCTCACTGAAATTTGTTTAAACTAACACAAGTTCTACTGTAGGCGTGTAATTCGTGATGATAATAATACTAACAATGATAATGTTTGTTCCCAACTTGTTGGTGACATCAGGCATGACCATCAGGCATGACCATAATGTTAATGTCAGAATAAAAGCATGACTTGCGGAAATGGTGGACACTCGGGGTTCAGGAAAAGGGACAGCGTCATAAGGGGTGGGCGTCACCCGATTTCAGCGTGGTCACCACTGAATCGCCCGGGCAAGATCGAATCGTTATGGTTTGAATGTTGCGAAAAAACAAATCGAGGGAGAGCAAAACAAGAGGTTTCCTGTCTGATCCATGACAAAAAAGGTGCAACAGTGAAAAATGAGGAAACCGGAACATCGGATCTCGTGAAGCGGCAAAGTTAAAGTCATCTAGCTCGTGAAATTGAGCTAAAACCTAAGACCATCGCTAAGGCCTATTGGTTTTGGAGTGCTGGCCTCATGACCAAGGTCTCAAAAACCGTAAGTGGGGTCGATAAAGTGGAGGGATTAGCGAGGAAGATTAGTGGTAGTAGGAATCTCAGAATCACGGTATACAAAAAAACCGTAAAGACTCACCACTGTCGCCATTGTAGAGTTGGGCGTAATAAATCCTTGGACAAGTGACATGAGGTCAACAGACGAACCGGAGCACGAACTGTACAGAAATTTAATGAATTTTGCGAGAAGCACATACTCAAAAAAATGATTAAATGAAATGAAAGAAATGATTAAAGTACAGCAGATTGGAATCCATATGTCATGAGTCAGCTTGGGACATGTAGCGAGCTTATTCGTATTTGCAACCAATGTAACGAGTGGGCGAGAGGTACGGTCAAGAGAGGGAAGGGAAGAGCTGCGTGTGTGCTAGCAAACTGGGTATGGCAGGGCTATGCCATCAGAGGCCTGACATACTTCGGTTTTGGGGCAGCACATTTACAGTCATTGGGCTATGATGTGCGATTCTTTTAGCAGCAAGAATCATTTCGGGCTGTCCGAGGAATCAAGGTAGAACGATGCCGATATAGGAATGCAGGTGTTTTGTTCGTTCGGGGATCCTGTGGTTGTAGACCATGGGCCAGGTGGTGTACATAACAGCCAACCAGTTCATCCAAACCGGATATTGCCGAATTTCAAAGCTCGGGAAGATGAGAGGATTGGATAATATTAGTAAAGCATGGGTAGTTTCAGTGGACATCAGATGAGATACTGTGCACTGATACACATAGTTTAATGTTTGCTGATGGCTTCGCGTAGTGTTCGTGAAGACGTGGAAAATCTGTAAAAACTGTTATTTTCACGTGCTTTATTCCGTGTTGGATTGGGAAACAATCTCAAGACTACCACTACATAAAAATACATAAAATACTACATAACTACGTCCTCGAAGTACGCGAAGACTTAAAAACAGCTATTGCAACCTGTATAACAAAATCTCTATTGCAGTTGCGCTGAGCGTACTGCCGAAAAAGCCAAAGAATTCGTCACAGCCAGTGAGTATTTCTAGTTTTTTACGATGGTCAGCGAACGTCGTATCAGGCGCACGACGAAATCTGATCTTCAGCGCTATACCGACACTTGATAGAACCGTTAGATGAAATAATAAGTTGATGAGTAGAACAAACAAACTTCACAATATGGTGGTCAGGGCTTGCAAGTACTGCAGCTGGACGGTCTTGTGGACGCGTGTTATGCGCTCGTCCGGGACATATTAGGGCGAGCCATCAGACCGAGTGTGGTAGTCTCGGCTCCATCGTCGGAATTCATAATGGGTTAGTTGTTTGTGACGGTCACTGTTGTAAGGATATGCCATGGATAGGTGACAAATTAGGAACAGTATGGATCGAGGATATTTTTTGGATCCATAAAGAGCACACGGTGGTTCATTGCTGTCATCCAAACGATTCAAAATGGGACATCCATGTCCACTTTGGGACTCAAAATAGGAAAGAAGTTTCAAAAACACTTGCTATGACTTAAGTTGGACTTCAGCCGGAAACACCAGATAGCCAAAAGTGGTCACAATTTTTAGCCACTGCAGTGGGGTGACACTCCGATTTCGATAGCCGCATTCAATATCTAGGCACAGTTAACATGTATGCTTTCGATTCGAACGGGTTGGGCATATGTAAGTATGAGGGTTTTGCATTAGCTCAATTGTGCGCAACTAAGGTAGGCCGCTCCACAGGCTCTGTGCTTTACATCTAAAGAGATATCTGAATGGACCGAAAATACCCAGGATCTTAGATCGTTTTTTTGTGCATACCTCCTTTACCAGCCCACAACCCGCTACCACAGAAGTGCGCAAATCTTGTTCGGACCGCCAGCCATGATGTCCGTTGAGGTCCACCTCAGAAACCGAAGTCTGTGCGGGAATGACACGGCACTGTTTTATCTGGTCCGATTCCACTCCCGCAACTATTTTCTTCTTACTTCTGACTGTGCCTTCTTGCACACTGGCCCCTTTACCTGCAAACAGGAGCGAACTTTGTTTTGGCCGTTGCTGTCCTTTTGAGGGCTCGTACCCATCTTCTGAACCCTTCGTTGGGATGTAAGCCCTTCGGTGTACTTTCAGTTTGTGTTCCTCACAACGCTAATTGTTTTCTTCACAGTTCGTATTCCGCTGTTTGCGTTGGCACAAAAGGATTCCCCCTGGGAAACTTTACGACACGTTGGGCCCCAACAGTGACACCAGCGAGTTCATAAAATTTCACCGTGAACCGTGATTTTATTATTTCAGCTACCAGTTATCTGTATTGCGATTTCCTCTATTTCATCATCCCCACCTACGCTTTTTGTGACCATGGCTATAAAGTCAACTGTCTAAAAACAAGAGGCCCAAACAACTTTTTCCGCCTTAGTCAGGTTGAACGGCCAGATCACTGTAACAACCTTGCTTTACCTAATCCTTCGCTTTGGTTCATCGTTTTGTGCAATTTGAAGTTTTCTTATCGCAGTGCATGCATGATGCCTTAGTTTGACCATCCCTTAGTTAAGCTGTTGCCTACGATCTTCAGATTTTAGGTATCACATTTTGTTTCGGCGTGATATGTCCCTTTAAAATATCAGTTATTCGCCGTAATTGGATCGTGCTTGCTTAGGCATGACCGCTTTCGTATCTGGTAATACCCACTATTTGTGTGCCCACATCGTTTTCGCACAATCCTGAGTATCGCTGAATAATATCGGTCATGCCTTTATTTCTACGTTTCTCTTATGATCGTGCCTAAAAGTCTACCACACACCAGCTAAAAATAAAGATTAGCATTATTACGCCTCATGTTCTGTTCCATACAAGTTGGAGAATATTTGAATCTATATTTGAATATATATTATCAAAATTCGCCCTCCCACCGTTCTTCAAGTTTGGCATCTTTCGGCCCACACATCGGAAAACAAACCATAAAAACTCCGCTCTGGCTCTTACTGCGTTCTTATCAATGCCGTCCCAGATGACCACTGTAGAATTGCTGTTACTGAAATACCACACGGCGCTCAACCCCGGATAATCCAGCGAGCTCCCTGTGGTCGAACGTATCGTTTTTTGCTCTGCACTGGGTAGAACTGATTGCAATGTGCCGTAACGGTAGCACTCAATTTGCTAAATACTCATCTAGAAACATGAATTAAATGTTCTTCCTCCAATGGGGCCCAAAACCACCATCAGTTCTCTCTACTCGTCATAACTCTTTGGCCATTATTCTGGGGCCAGAAGCGCAAAATTGCCACGAGGATCCTACAAAGCAACGCCTACTCGTTCTCACTAAACTTCCTAGCTGTGAACGTTAAAATGTCAAACAGAACAACCCAAAAAACTGCTCTTTAGCGCAGATAGGGCGTTTAACGCTTGGACTTCTATTGGCATTGATTATTTGGCAAAATGGAACCAAGCGACACTGTTGTGCCGACAGCCTGAAGCCACCCGAGGGAATGGAAAGACGAAATTTCCGTTTATTTGATGCTTTCGGCATAAACAATGGGCAAGCAAGACATAATGTGGACTACTTCCGAGTAAATCGACACCCTTATTGCACAGCGTGAGTAATTGTTGCATCATCGTTCAACACTCTGTTCTACTCCTCACACGCAACCTACATTCTCGGTGGGAATTCTTTAGCTCCGTGACCCTCTGTGTGTAGTCTGTAAACAGAAGTTGTTATAATATAACTTCGGTTCTCTCTTTCCACCCAAATGTGCTCGTCTCAGTATTTTGATTGAGTAAACACTCGTATTCGGGCCTACGCACCCTACTTTTTTGAAGACCACTAAGGTGGAAATTCATCCAACCCACGCCCTCTCTACTTTCCGACATGCATAATACTGGTTACCGCCGTACCAGAAGAACTAGAAAGCGATACAAAACCTTATTGGTATGCCCTCGTTGGTCGAAACGTCGAACAGGTCCGTTGAATTTCGCCTAAAATTCTCCTTTTCATATGCCACGAGCTTGTTCTGTGCTACCCTTCTGTAGAACGTCATCCACTGTAATACTACGGGCTGTTTAAGTCCCCTGGCAACAACGGTAGAGGGTGCACTGGATGACACTAAACAGTGTGTTGGCAGGTCTCCAAAGTTGTACCTCAGCTTACTTCATGAAAGGACATCGGCCTCTTGAAGCAACCCAAGGTGGTGTTTTATTCACACCCATTGTCAATCGCAATCTCAAACCACATTCGTCATTACTTTACCAGGAAATCTTCAAATGGATGACTGCCAGTTAACAAGCGTGTTAAACATAACGGCCACGCGGAAAACTCGACTTCCCTTTAACGCTCAAGCATTTAAAGTCCTTATGAGGGATTCACTGACGTCACACCACATGAGCTCTGAATTTCTGACAACGAATATCGAACACCTGAATAGTTCTTAGTTCCACCTCTCGAAAAGATCAAATCTCCTATCCACACAAAAAAATCTCCCACAGTGCGGTCCGCTAGAAACGTTGCTTGAAAATCAGGTACCTGTCGCTGGGCAACGTGGACGTCTCGTATTTCCAAACGCTACCCGAACCGCCCAGACTCGTCCATTGACCATTCGTGCTAAAGAAGGAACACGTAAAACATCCAAGATGCGTAAAACGCATCTACAACTTTGTGTACCTCCCTCTACATCGTACGCAACATGGTCAACAACTGCATGTCTAGAAGTATGGACTCACACTTTGTGGGTGCCAGATGCATACTTGAGGCTGAATAAATTTTTCAGATCATTCAGAACAATTGGGCCTTCGTCCCCACTTTGAATATGAAAAAATGCTTTCGACGTATTTTAGGTCGGAAAACTTTTCGTCAGCAGCTATTCAAACACCTCGATCTTGAAAACCTAATAACAATAAAAAATAATAATAATGTTTATTCCAGCTTGTGAGTGGCATACCGTCTGGCATGACCATAGTTTTACAGTCAGAATGGAGCATGACTGGGGGATTTGTGGGGATGCGGATTGCACACAAAGAGGACAATGTCACAAACAGTGGGGAATACCCGATGACATAGTAAAATAGGTTATTTCCCAAATTGTTGGGAAAAATGGGCATGAGGTTCGACTAGATCAAAGACAGTCAGGTGGCATGAACTAAAGCTGAAAACCATTGCTGGCCACGAGCGACCTTGGGTGGTTAGGTTAATGGCCGGCGTCACAACGAGCAAAAGTGGAGTTGGAGATGGGATAATTCAAATTGGGAGCACATGTCAAGTTTTGTCTCAAAAATGTTGTTTAATCTGGAAGTAAGCAGATTCACTGGTTGCACTGTTGTAGGATGTCGGGTGCAGGATAATAGGTCGGATGGGGACAAGTTACTAATACATAGGGCGACCTGAACTCCGTATACGGATTTGAACTTGTGCAACAGGCGAGTCGAAGTTGCAGCAGGAAAGCCAGTCTAGCCAAATCTAGGCGAGAATTCATTGAGTACGGAAGAGCTCATCCCAGAGACGCGGCCGGATGAGAACTGCTCGAAGTTGTGTCTACAGGCTTGAGTCTACAGGCTGAAAGTGATTCGTAATAAGGCTTTCTGACGATACCGCAAACAAGTAAATATGCTATTAATTTGGCGTGATTGCCTTGGACAGCGACTGCCAAATGATCGGTCTACCCTCACTACTGCCTTTGTCCACCAGATAGGCTATGGCTGTCTTGATTGCGGCATCAGATAATCTTTCTCACAGCCAAAGGACCCGGAAAAGAAAACCCTAGTTATCCGTCCCGGGAAGGAAGTTCGTTTCACGGATTCAGGGATTGATACACAGGATCGAGGCTTTGCCCAAGTTTCCCGGGTCGGTTTTGTTCTTGTCGGTCAGTGGCTGTCGTTCACCTGAAAGGCACAAGTGGAAAAAAGGGTGTAGCACTGCTCTTTATGTTCTCAGCGCGGGGCAGTATCCTCGCCAGCGCGAAAATTCGCATAAACAAATGTCTAATAGTGCTTTAAATTGGGTTCGAGAAGGAGCGTGCACAACCGTCGGAGGAAGGTCATTCCACGCAGCTACTACCCGAAATGAAAAAAAGTTTTGTCTAACGGATGTGTGTGCCCTGAGCTTGAAGATTTTCTTACTATGTCCCCGCCGGGTGTTTGCTGGGTAAACGGTAAAAAACCTGTTTGCCAAGCTTTGTTCAAACAGGGCGTAGGTAAGAATTAGGTCCCCTCGGAGGCGACGGCACTCCAGGGGAAAGAGATCAAGCGTCACGAGA
>NW_008751872.1:396540-397223 GCF_000715545.1 Opisthorchis viverrini
TAACATCGCCGAGTTTGTTGAAAAGGCTGAGGCAGTTTGTGTACAAGCATTTCAACACTGCCTCTGCTTCCTCTGAGGGTGAGGAGCCGAAAGTTGAGTGACCAGGGTGGTTAGCAGACTTAACAGTTGTGCACCAGGTTTGAGTCTGAGTTCAAGGCTCCAAGGGGGCCTCAGGGGCGATGTCTGCTTCCGGCCATTGTGGTTTCTGGGGGTGCTTTTCGCCTGCAGGGTCTTTTTCGTTCCGTGAGAGCTCGGGTTGCTCGGGCTTTTTGGCTGTGGGGGGCGGAGTTTTTTCCCCATGGCCAAAAATTTCGACCGTTGCTGTTTGTAGCTCTTTCAGCATCCCTGTTTCGTCGACCAGATCTGCTGCTGCTCAAAGGTTTGCTGGAAGCTTTCTCCTTTCTGGATCCTTGGGCGTTTTGGCGCGGCTTAACCGGAAGAGTGTCTCTGCGAGGCCATGAGCGCTGAGTGGTGGCACCAAGAAGTAATGATTTCAGTGGCGCTCCCAAGAGGCTCGTTTTCGCGGAGGACTGCACCCTGAAGCCAGCCAGCAGTTTTCTAATATAGCGAGTTTTATATGACTTTTTTGGCTGCAGTCGCTCTTTCGTGTTTGTGTTAAATTGGTCACACAGATTCATGAATTGATACATAGGATCAAGGACTGTGGTCGAGCTTCCCCTGTT
>NW_008751872.1:397488-398023 GCF_000715545.1 Opisthorchis viverrini
GCGAGAGGCCTGTGGTGGTCGAATAAAAACTGCTGTCCGGAGACGCAGCTGGTTTCGTCGGCCTGCTTTCGGGAGCACAGGGGGATATGACCACAATAGGCTTGGCCATGAGTTTGGGGTCGGCTGAATTGGTGCCCGTGCTTCCACCCCTTACCTTCTATGACCAAACTCCCGCGCGTTTAGAGGACGATCCTCAGGTAGGCATCTGATCATTGGGTTAGCCTTTTGAATGCTGTCAGCCCATCCCAAGATCTCCTGTACGTCAGATGAGGAAGGAAGAGTGACAAGAAGTCCAAAAGTTCGCTTACTTCCCATCTGGCGTAGCCATTCTGCGCGGAGTGATTTATCAGGCTTGGTGAGGATATTGCTAAGGATCGACTGTGCCAGCTTCGCTGGCGTAATTTTTCCGGAGAATGACCCCCAGATTATCAGTCTATTTCCCATTAGGCGTCTGTCCACTAGAGACGCTGTGGCGGTTTTTATAGCCGCGTCAAAAAGTTTTATGGCTTTCTTCGCAGCCATGGGGCCCGGTATG
>NW_008751872.1:398391-439162 GCF_000715545.1 Opisthorchis viverrini
CGCAAAATATAAAGGGTTATCACTCAAATGTTTTGTTGGAGTAATAAAATTCAACAAATACTCGTGTGGACTCTGTGAATAGATTGAACAACGAAAAAAATTTTCACGAATTTGCACGAGGGAAAAACGAAACCGATTTCGAACGTACCGCGCGTTACACTCTTTAGTCCAGACCGCTTTTTTGTTTGTGCTTGTGGATTCCAGATTTCGGCAAATAAGTATCAGTTTATCTTGGAGTATTCCGAATATAATGAAAGATTTGTACCGATCCTCCCTACTTGGACGTGGGGACCTTGTTTCTTTGTGGAGTGTACCTCATCCCCGTAATGGGAGCAGCCAACGTGTATAAACGGGCCGGGAAACTTGGATAATCTGTTTATGTGGTCGTCATGCAACCCAGTACATTTAAAATACCAAAAGTTTGGTAGGCAAGAATCGCATTCCACGCCTTACGTTTATTAGTCATCCACATTGTCCACATCTGTTTTGCTTCACCGATAGTCTCGGAGAAGAGCAGCCTGTAGTGATCTGACCCATAAGTGAAAGTGAGTGCACCGCAGAAATGAAGTCCAATCTGACAGAGGTTTTCACGCCCAGGTCATGCTGGTGTGAAAAACTCGACAAGAAACACGTTCTAAATCCGTAAGTGGATTAATCAGCGAATGAATTCGTCTGAAATTTGAACGATAAAAAGAACAAACAAACCACCTTCCGAGCTTTCAGAATTGTGTTGGAGAAAGTGGTCATCCTCTATCTACATACGTAATAGGCCACACAAAGGACGGCCGAAATACTTCTTATGGTTCATCAGGCAGGCGCAGTCCATGAGTTTCTATTATTCTCAGGCTCCACTCGAAACCAAATCGTTATAAGTTAGAGAACTACGCTCATTTGCGAACAAATTTGGTTTCGCGGGAGACTAACCTGGAACCCACTGAAGCTATCGTTTATGATGTATTCACTGCGGCAGATAATATAACCCGGATGGAAGAACTAAGGGGCCGCACCGGCACCAGCCATTCGCCGTTAAAACTATTTCATCACTGCCGCAACCCAACGTAAAAGGGATGCCGTCTAACTTGATCAACAAAAAATCCATGGAGCCTTTCAGAAATCCTGTCGCGCGCATGAGGTGATTCTGTCCAAAATGAGCAATCTAACTGCGTTCGATTAGTCGTCATCCAAGTGCCGACGTGGATCATTAGAAAACGACTGCTTCACTGGGTGCGTAGGGCGCCCTCTAAACCAATCAGCCATGCGGGTGCCAATCAATGTTTGAGTCCCTGGGCCGTTATCACCCGTTTGCAGTTTGTGCCCCCGCTGTCCCCCCTTTGGCTGGAGGGTGCAATGCCTCTTCCATCCGATGTCGAGCTGCTGACCCGTGTAGAAAGTCTGTTTTTGCAATGTTACGGCAGATTATTATTAGGTATACTTCGGAATGCGGACCTAGAAAAGACTACCTCAAGGAAAGTGAGGAACGAGCTTGAGGAATACTTTGGTGTTGACCTCAGTTCGCACAAACAGAAGATAGAAAAGATGATACTCAACACAATGAGCAAGCAAGCACGCCACAGCACTTCTGGGCAAAATAATGATTCGCCGGGACAATCAGAAGAAGACTCGGTACGTGACATCAGCATGGCCCCGGTCATTCTAGAGGTCTTCCTGAATACATTTTTAGGATGCAGAGTCCTCTGAGTCAGCGAGTAGCTCTGTGGGGTCTTCACCTAAACCAAAAAAACGGAGGCAACCCGCAGATGAAGATATGGCGAGAGCTGTGCATGCTTCCGCCAACGGGATGCGGAAAAGACCCAGCTCTGGTAAGTTAGCTGAACGTGGTCCATTTTGCCTAGGAAAGTCAAAAGTTGAGAGGCGCTCATCTGGCAGCGGAAAGTCTGGTTTCACCCGCCCTCTTGGATTATCGGATGAGATGTCGGCTTACGTGGGACAGAAGCAAATGTCACGCGCGGAGCTCGTGAAACGGTTTTGGTCTTTAGCCAAAGAAAATAATCTCTTTGTAAGTTTGTTTTTATACTGAACTCACGTTAAAGGATCCCGACAATAAACAATACGTGATCTGTAATGAGGATTGGCAGCGTCTATTTGGTCAGAAGCGGTTCCGGATGTTTGGGATTGCTAAGCATCTGAAACGTCATATTTTGGAATGAGTGTTTATGCTACAAATAATAAAAGCAACCCCATAACGACCTGTGTTCTTGAAGAAAACTTGAAAAGTATCATCCGCAAGCGTTTCCGTTACTTTCGTTGAGGGGATCACCAAGCCAATCGGCCTTACTGTCATCTGTATACTAAGCCGAAAACCGCTTGTTTCTATATTTCCCAACAGGTTTCAAGTAGGGCGCTGCAAGTGGTCTAGCTAAATGACTGACCAGAGCTATTGCCACGGAATTTTTACGAAGGAACTATCTAGGTGAAGCATTGATCAATATAGTCTTGAGCGTCAATCATTTCCGAACTTCCGTATCTCTATAATGGATAACTCAGAGTCGTATGTGTCATCTTAACGGCCAGTCCAATCCATTGAGTCAGACGCCACAAGAAAATAGTTCTGGAGTTTAGAACTTCAGAGCTGCCTTATGTAAATTGTTAGCTTATGGTTCGTGCGGGATTGATGCTGGAATTCAAAGTGTATTTTGCGTGGCTGCCAATCGTTTGGATTGGGTTGGTTTTATTCATTCGAACAACGAATTTGTCGTATGTTGCCCTACGTCGTAGTTTTGCCTCGTGCGTATAATGCACCAGGAGGTTTGTGTTCCATTGATGGGGCGTTGACAGTCACTCCCAAGAGTAGATGATCCTATTTTTGCTTAGTGTATGTGGGTTTCAGTCGTGACAGAAATCAATGCTCCATCAGAGCCAGTTCGTTCTATTCAGACACCGCGCGTTAATTTAGCCTTGGGAGCATTGGTTCATTGCCCACAATTGTACTGTGATAGCGAAACTGTCCCTCTGTATGAATCCAACTGACAAGCCTCAGCAGCCTTATGGGTGATGTGTTTCTCCAAGAAATTTCATACTAATTAAAACATGGGTGATCTATGTGCATCATATGCATTTAAAATGTATCACAAACTAGAGATCCAACTGGGATCTTGCTGTGTCTTGCTGACCGAAAGGGCGTACTTTTGCTGAAACATAGACCCGCGTAGTGGAGTCCACTAAAAAGCCCTCAGAGCTGCTTTTCCACTTGCCTTAGATATTAATTATGGGGTAGGCGGCAAACGTAAAAGGATCTTATCTGCCTTTTAGTACGGTGGTTAGGTGGTTGAGTACTAGTTCTGTCTCCTGGTACTGCGTCATGTGCGCTTGGAGTTGGGGCGAATTTCACCGTCAGGATGCTGCTGAGTACAACCTTAGCTGAAGTTGGCTTGGAATGTATTCATCAACATTCATCTTTGACAGCAATATACCATTAGTATGTATTACTGCTCAACTGTCAAACAGACAAGAGAGAAGCAGGTTTTACCAAAAGTGTAAAGGCGATCAAAGGGTATGGTTTTGTTGTGAGGAGGCCTTATGCACTTATAAAAACCACCAACACCAAGGTACCTACACCTTTGGGCAGCATTATTCCAAACACACCTTTGCATAATGTTGAAGTGAGGCGCCATTAGTGGAATGGATCCAACTTGCTTCGCGAACCTTACTCAGTATTAGGCCAACACACAGCGATAGGCGAAATCTAGTTGGACAATCTGGGTTAGAAATAATAACATGCGCTCCTCCTGGGTCGGTTGTTTGCCATGTCTCGCAGGGTTTTCAACCAAGTGCGAGCAGGATCACGTGAGCCCCAGCCATGAAGGCGCGAAGCACTCAATTTAATTGTAACTTCCCTCACTTCACGCTGCCATATCTCTGACTGCCCCTCCCGCCACGAACCTCAATCCACCAGTCGCTTGGAATAGATGGTAAATGGCGCTTGAGCACGTGTAATGCATGTCCCAGCCGTGTAAACCCCAGTGGCTTAATATGATGGATGCGCAGCCACAGGCAGATGGCTATTCCACCGACCAGCAGTCGGCTGGATGCATGAGTTGAGTGAAATCGAGTTGTTTGTCCAAGTCAGTAACAAGTACACACCTTGCCCAGTTTCTGGAACACACACCTGGCTTATTTAGTCAGTACACAATATTTTGTAGCGAATTTGACTGGCCCCCGAATACGTGACCAGAGATAGTATTTAGTTATCCACTGAATTTGCAGAAAATTATTGGAAAAGGTAACCAGAAAGGATTCTTGAAGAGCGCAAAAAACATATTAAAAGACCGAACATCACACGAGTTCATTTTCAGCACTTCAACTGAATACATACAGCACAAAAGAACCACATGACTTGGTGAAATATTATGACGGCTTATGGAGGCGTATTTGACTAGGAAATATCCATACTATTCAAATGGCATGTGAACTCTTTGGAGCATGCCAAAGGCACGTTTCACATGTGGGTTTGTCCAGTCTGAACCAATGGTATTGAGAAGCAGCTTTTATGCGCAGAATCCATCTCCATACAGCCTCAGCTGTAAATAATAGCCGCGTCTAGAGTACGAATTCTGTGAGAAGCGGTTAAATATATTTGAATGCATGCGCGAAAACAGATGGAAGTATGGATTACCGCTGAAGGTTTACAGAAGCTACTTCTGTCATGTATTTGGAGTTTACAATCAATCTTTAGTGGTGAATTATACCGCCAGGAAGCTTTTGCAGCAGTGGATTAGCCGCTTGGTCTATCGGTATCAGATAAGCTCATGAACAGGTCTGAAAACACCTCGCTATAGGAGTCCGTCCGGAGACTTGTCATGCAACAGGGATAAATGAACGATATTTACTACGCAACAAAATGCGGGTAGAACGGGAATACTGGTAGTCCCAGCCTTTTTTGTACGTTCTGGCCACTATCAGATAAGGCGGGTCACTGCAAAGAATCGCAGTCAATAGGGAAACATGATGCGGTTGGTGCAACCGTTTCGCTAGGTTTGTTCGAACGTAAACGTAAAATCTTTCGTTACTCAGTGGACACATCGCGGAAGATATACGTCTAAGATACTGTTCAAGGTTGACTCTCACTGCTCGCTTATCTCATAATGGTTCCGATCTAAAGCTACCACCTTGAAGTAGAGTCGGGCTTGAGTGCTGCAAGAATTCTACAGGCTGCGATGACTGGAACATCGTTCTACAAGAAGCAGCCATGCCATTAGGGCAAACGGGAGAAGTCAGACCAAGAACGATGAGAACCCTTACCACAAATAATCATAATACGAGACAGTCTGGATGTAAATTCATACTGTCCTCTGCGATAGAAGCGTAAAAGTGCTCCCCGAGGAGATCAGCATGTCCATATTCATGTAATCAACAATGATTCCCCCGAAGGACCGGTTAGAAAGGTCGGCCTTAAAAACCGCCCACTCCGATCTCCCAACGGTGACCACCGGCGCACAATTCAGTGCCAAATTCCTAATACTTTTAAAAAACCAAACAGCCTGGTGCTGCTCAGAAGGTATTTACTGTACGCATCCGTACCAGCAGTCAGACACTAATGTCTACGGTCAATCCAGCACGTTGCAGCTGAGTCATCGGTGGGTCGCAGAAGCCCCACTACTACTTCGAGGGTCAAAGGCTCAAGTTGGGGTACATCAACCAAACCTTCCTCGGCCTGACTAATCGGGAAGCAGTATTTGCGTCATCTTACGGACCGAAAGGTTCGTGGTTCGAACCCAACCTCAGGATCTCGACTGCTCCTGTCTAGCTTTGGTCAACTTCGCATTATCCCAGCCCTCGTATCCTCCGTTTGCATGACAGTCAAGCTCCGAGAGGCTGATAAAACAACTATTTTTCCTGCTTTTCACAGAGACAACGTAAAGCGACTCTTCTAGTTGTATGCTGCTCACCAACTGCCTTTTGGGTAGAACGGAATTTCAGTATAAACGCCAACATCGGGTAACCTGGCGGCCACCAAATGCAAATCAACTGCAAACCTAGTTGGGTCGCGTGGCCACCAACCACCGATAAACAATCACAATTCAAGACTGTCGTTCCTTCTGGAGCACATAAGAAAAAAATCATTCAGCTGTGGCCTAACTGCCATACCACCCAAAGGGAACACGAGGACTGCGGTTTTGCCAGGTTGTCCAAGCATAAACTAAAGAAGTCGAGAGGCAGAGGTCGGGCTCGAACCATGAACCTTTTGCTCAGTGAATTCGCGCTCTAACCACTGAGCCATTTCGCCACATGACTTGGTTTTGCTCATACCATGGTGCGAGCACGCTTGACAGTTCACTTCCCTACTGGCACCCGCAAGTTGACAAGAAACACGCCAATCCACCATCTGCGAATAGGTGCTATATCTCAATAACATCGATCTGAACTAGTCAACTTTTTCTAGGGTAAACCAACAATGTGCTGGTAGCGAGTACGTGGATGAAGCAAGGCAAAATGTAAAATCAGCCGAGCTAGCGGCGTTCAGTGCTGTCTGCTCGGCCTCCCTGATTCGACCACAAGACCACTGGATATTGTCGAGATCGCTGTTTCAGAATGACGCCAGGAACTCCGTACCAACACCAACGAGCACGATTACCCATGCAAACACCTCGAACACCAAGTGGTGAAGAATCGAGAGCTTTGTTCGACATCAAAATCACGGGAGATGGAAAGAGACGTGCCATATAGCGATTGATGGTATCGACCGGTCAGACGAAAGAAAGTCAGTAAATCGATAATTGAAAATGCCAGCTCATTAATTCACTCGCCTCCTGCGAAACAGCCTATGGGAATAGTGCATGCGGGCGCGTGGAATCCCGTTACAAGAGAAGATAAAGTACGAAATATCCGAGGTGGAATGTGAGGAGGCATGAGGATCGGATTATGTGCATCCAGCCCTCTTCGAATAGGCCGCAACGCCTTGGTGCATCATCTGCAACAGTTCGATGGTGCGATGTAAAGTCCGGCGGAAGTGCCCTCATAATGGGGCACATCGACAGTCATTTCTGTTTTCAAAAGGAGGACGCGGACGCTGTTTGAAAACTACCGTGACGTTAGCCTGATGGCTGTGGCATCGAGGTGCCCAGATCAGAGGTGCTTTCTGATCGTATACTTCGTAGGTTCACTGAAAAGAGGTAATGAGAGAACCGTGAAAACCAAGTTGTGTGGGTCAGAAACCTAACACCTGTTCGTTGAGGGAGTTGAAGTCTTCCAGTGTTTGACTATCAGTGCCTTCGGAGCTTTGCCCGAGTTGTGAAACACCGGATCAGTAATACTGATCCCTTAGAAATAAAAATTTTCATAGCTGTGCTTTACCTCAGCCTACAACAGAGTGACCCGATTTCCCCGTTTTTCAGCACACCGTTCCTCTCCTCTCTTTTATCCCATTCTATTCCCTATTTCACTTAGTTGATGGTTTATACTACGCACAGTTATGTGCTTGCTTACGTCTGGCACTCGTTAGTACTGGCTCTACGTCTGTTCACCACTGTCTATGTTAGCTATTGTTGTGGATGAGTGTCTCTTGTAGTTGAAATTTGGTTTTACCTGGAATCGAACGCGTACGGTTAAGATGGATTTCAGGCCGATGCTCATCTGGTCACGACCAACGTCAACGACGTGATTCGATTCGGCACTTTTCTGTAGACATGTTCACTCTGCCGTTAGCTCCGAATTGCAAAAGTTTTTCATTAATGACTGCATGTTCTCGTATATGTTGTATCTAAACAGGTATACCTTGTAATCGGACCTGTGGTTCCTACTGCCGCCTTTGCTGTTTGCCGCAGTCCTGTTTTCCTTGTCAATACAGACATACCCACCATAACGTCCAAATATCGAATCCTCCCACAGACACTCCTAACTTCGAGTCCGCGAGACCGAATGGTAACGAACGTTGATTACGTGGAATCCATCATACTGCCCTGGTCCTACACCTCGTACCCGACCCACAAAAGTAAACAAGTACTTCATCCATCAATTCGTTCATGCAAACATCACAGTGTTTGACGGTACCAAAACCGAATCCACGATTACAATGTCTGTGACGAGTTGCCGGTTTTTCCGCCTGTCCTGACGACAAATGGAGTCTTATTATTTCGTCTCAAACAGATATTTGTGATCAAGTTGCTCGGTGAATTTCATTGCGAGCTTCTCGTTACTAATCGAGATGATATCATCGATGCCCAGTCGGTTAGCAGCGCCTCATGCGTAGGCGGTGCACCATTTAGCTGAATCTCTATGTCTTGAACATTTCGGCTGTCAGTAACCAGAACCACCGTAATAATGCACAATTCTTGTTTAAAAAAAAAACAGAAACGTTCCTCACATCCGTTTACAGATACCACCTGATAATTGACTTAATTTTTGGCTCTAAATAGTGTGGTGGATATGTCATACAACTATTGTAATTTGATAAGTACTTTGCTACTCGTGGACCGTATAACTAACCAGGCTCAATCGCAATCGCGGACGGACTCAAAGGACGTCGTTTGTCCACCATTACTTATTTTAATTCTGATGTTTGGTTTTTGTTATAACGATTGAGCATTTTCGTTTTGGCCCAGTTTTGTTCAAAACATATGTGTTGGTACCGAAGTATGCCCTTCTACCTAGTGACCAATTGATGAAATCCCGCGTGGGTGAAAGGACAGAGTTTGGAAAGAGCGCTTATTCGTATTTCGCCGCCTGGTACTAAAATTATTGTCTATGTTCCCACTATACCCGGTCCGTGGTTGCGTATGTACACGCGTGGGACCGAAACATGTTTATACGGCCCGGAGGACTGGATAAAATGCGTTGACCGTGAAACCTCTACCCCATTTAGAATGGTTTCAGGATTGCCTTAAAATAATCCGGATGGCGTCAGAGAGCTCTGATGAAGGGGAAGCCAAGCGTCACGCATTGTTGTGTAATATGACGGTCTGTGATGAGATTGGGGCGCATGGACTGATAAGCTCTCCAACCAGTCACTCGTGCAGGTGGTTATGAACATTGCTGATCCTATGGTGATTTGCGCGTCATCCCTCCGTCCCTTACTGTCTTGCCGCTCGTTTTCCAGTCCAATGGACTTACTGTGTGTCGTACCAAGTCAACATCATCATCGTCGTCAGCTGCAGAAACCGCGTCCTTGCGGTACGCTGGTTATAGCTGTCACAGTTTCTTTCGCCTATGATTTGGAGAGGTGGGTAGATAGCTGTGCATTGGAGGCGGTACCTGGTACAATTGATGCCTGAGTACAGGGGTGTCAGTTGGGGGAATCTAGGGAGGGAGCTATTCAGCTGACGCAGCAGCTCGGGTGTGTGAGCGCCATTGAGGGTGTGGTTGGGCTGTGTTCAACAATGTCTGTAACCGTTGATGCGTCCCGTCTCGGAGTCCTTATCCATGGAGATGCTAGTGACCAGCGCTAGTAATAGCTTTTATACTTCATTGCTAAGTTATTACTTGACTCCTCCTGTCTTGTTTCCATTCTTCACATGTGGGGACAGGTCTCTTCGAGCAATTCGGTCGACTGGCATACGGAGCGCGTGATCAAGCCAGCGCGACCTATGGAGTGTGATCCACTCACCCATAGCGGGTGAGCTAGTTCTTCCGAAAACCATTTAACCTACTTCAGCATTACTGATCCGGTATTCCAACCAGACTCCGGCAATGCTTCGGTTGTACTAGGACCGTCCGGTTCAAACAGGCCCACGTTAACTACTTTGCCTACGATTCATTCTTTGGTGCACCTTCTTAACCGCTGTTGCTGCAATGGTTATGGCGGAGTTTAACCTTCTTCCGATCCTTTTTAAGAGACATGAGGTTGCTAGCGGATTACAAACGATTAAAACTATTTTAGTGGTTTTTTGTCAACCTAAGATTTTGGGGAAGCGAACCTAGATGTAATGTTCGCCGTCAGCGGCTGACAATTAATCTGAGTATCAGTTGCAAATCGTACACAGGTGGTACAATGGTTCCAGTTGACGCACAGTTTTAAGCACATTTTTAAGTTTCATTTACTTATCAGGCTCCTCTGAAAACTTCTGCTTTGAGTGAAATCGGGAACTTCGGCCCCTGATATTCACTCGCCATCATAAAGTATTAGACGTAGTCATCTATGTACTGCATTACGTATATTTGAGTTAAGTGAAGATGTACACCGGTGATGGACATAAGCTTAGGAGCGGAGCTATTCGGGATCAACAAGCAATACACATTGTGAAGTTTGAAATATCCTCCGCGATTCCCGTGTTTGGCCAGAAAACTATTTCTGCTGGTTTGACAACTTCAAAATTTGTAGACTATTTGTGTTCCGTGTGATCTATTCCTCTTCTAGACGGATCACGTAACAATATTGGCCCGTCTTTTCTATCCATTTCTTGTGAGTAATTCTCTTGCTGAACCCAAGTGTCAGAAAAACTTCATCCCAGATAACAGAAAAAGCAATGTTAATTTCGAAGACTTAATCATTTACTTACAAGTAGTGTGATTCATTCTGTCTTTTGGTGCACTTCGGTGGTGCACATTGTGGTCCTTTTTGTCTATGACAAAATCCTTGGATAAAATTCGTAACAAGAACTACTTCGTATTCTGGATACAAATTTGGTAAGGATATTCATCAGTGACCGAGCTAGAAGACATCAGTCTTTTACGAGCGACCTGGGGGCCAAGACGGAACAGCAAATCCGTGGTCGAATGTAATATCAAACCAGAAGCGACTAAAGAACCTGTTAGGAGCTGGACTAATCACAGTCAGGCGAATTCGAACGGATGCAGACGTCGGAAGGACGTCCAGCAATACTGCTTGTACAAAACAGTTTTTCAATAAACCAAAATTTTCCGGGAGATAACTGAGGCTTTTTATCGGGCTCACGGCAGGGACCATTCAGGTTTATCTGAAATTGGAACCAGGGAAGGTCAAATTTACTGGGAGTGCGATTTGAAAAACTAATGGAACTGTTGTAAAATTGTCTGGGCTGGATGAGCGGAAACCCTAGGTACTAAGCCCTCGGAACACTGAGTAGAAGCGAACATTTCTGAGACCATATCAAGAGAAGAGTAAGGCCGGTCTGCAGATGCACGTAAGCTCCTGCCACACCTATATCCAATCACTACATCATCAGTATGTTTACTCTGTATTAAACAATTGAAGATTTTCGGGACAATAGCACACAAAAATAATAACGGTAATGGCCTCGTCTCACACTAAATAAGCAACCAATTGATTACTTAGACCGGAGTGATAGTGTGGTGTCGTTTGAGATCAATTCACCCGGTGGAGGCAAAAGGTTTCGCTTCTTGCACCTAGATCTGCATTAAGTTCGACTGGTAAAGCTTTCGTCCTAAGTGAAACGTTGCTCATCAGTAGATCTAACGATTACTTTTCAAACTTTCATAAAAGGGCAACTTCTCAGTGGGTTCCAGGCGTCTTCCGATTGATTGAACCATAGAATTTATCCTTTCTAGTCTGATGACTTACAAACGGTTGCTAACTTTTCTCAAACCAATAAAAGCTGCTCGCAATTCGTAGACTGCTTGTGTTATTCCTATTCGGGTCTTTCGTACCCTTCAAACTAATGTTGGATGTTTGATATATTTGCAAGCAAATGAGAATATGATTGGTTGCGACCCTGCGTGCTCACTTGCGAATTGGCTAGGTGCTGACACGGGACCCGACAGAGTCCCAGATGAATTTTTCGACTGAATAAGTTGCACAAAACGAACTTCATGTTTCATTTGGAATATGATGCCGAAGTAGCAAGAAAAATATCCAGTGAGATTACAACTTACTGAAAGATCACCTAAGAGACACAGCAACATAAAATTTGTTTGAGACAGCACTACCCATCGAACAGCTGCGACGAGGATGTGGACAGTGGTCAAGTGACTGACTGACCTCTGGTTCGTTCGGTTACTGGACCCCAAACCGCACCACCAGTAGTTAATGGTGTGGTCAGTACTGACAGTTACACCACACAATAGACATACCACCTAGCACCGAGCACAAGTCACGGTACCTTCAATGTACCTAAAGTGTCAGGTGTCCAGGCCTCGGTTGACCAACCCATTTGGTATTAGGTCAACGAAAACCAAAAACCAAGGACCCTGGTCTGTACTCAGTCAATGAAAAAAAAACGTTTAAAATCGATCGAGCAGCAGACATATCAAAAGTGGAAAAAAAGAAAACGTACCTAATGACTGTCTGTCGAACTTTTCGAAAAGATTCTGATCTGTCATCCGAAATGCTAGAAACTGAGCTTTCTAGGAAAAATCCACATACAATCGTCATTATATTTTGGTTAGTGTAACCGTTTTGTTGCACTTCAATTCCCCATTTGTTGTTCACCTGTCTCAAGAAGAATTTGAAAACCAGCACATGGCAAGTGGACAAAATACGTTTATTGACTCGGTTTAAAAAACGGGAAAATCACATTTGATCGCCTCGGAGTGTCGAGTTTGAAAACAGTGGGATAACATACCAGAGGAAGCACAAATCGTACAAGGGTTCGGTACGGCAGTACCGTTTTCAGCAACCCACACCCAGGCAAGAGAGAAACACAGCCGGCCAACAACAGTTAGTGACGTGCTAACGCACAGCAGGCTGCCTTTGGGGTTGGGTCACATTTAGTTGGCGAAAAACCTGAAGAGTTCTACGGAAATCTGACTGACTGACCGCGAAAACGCACGGTGAGATAGAAGGTAGAAAGAGACCTGTACAAGCATATTTTTCTTGAGGTCAGGCTCAAGTGTTGGAAATGGTAATTAAGTGGCCGAGAAGGAGCAATGTACAGGAGTGGTTCATACGCACATAGGGAGTGTGTAAGTGCGATCGAAAAGCACTCAAGGATTGTTGGGAGGACCAATGCAGGATAATTCAGCGATTAATTCAGTGTACCACGACAAGTAGAAGCGCCACACTGGCAAGGAATCTTTTCTTCTTCATATGGAAACTTGTAGTCGTAGGTGATCTCTTCCATGACATTGATATCGCGTTTGGAGTAGATGACGATCTTTTTCTTACCCTCCACTGTGATTATCTTTGCATAGCAATTTGGCTAAAACAAATACAAAGGCGCAGGTTAGTCGCTACTCGCGTTTTTGGAAGTGAAAACAAGATTGACGAACTGGTTTTTACAGAGAGACGGTTAATCTGGTGACCTTACATCCACCGGGTATTAGTATAATGACCAGAAACATTGAAACGCAACGAATGAGCCATCAGTGAATGGATAGATTGAGAAAGGGTTCAAATAGGATCAAAGTCGCCGAATGTCCTGCTGTGCATGCTCAGTAGGATTGTGAAGTTTATGACTCCATAGTTATTTCTGGGATACGGGTGACTTGCTGGTATCGATGGTATTGCATTTTTCGGAAGCACCTCGCGCTATTCGTAGGAAAAAACAAGTGGAACAACCAACAAGCTTCACAAGGCGTGAGGCTTCCAGTACCACTTAGAACTAACAGACTTGTGGTTGTGACCGCTGGTTCGAGTTAACCCCGGATGGAACTGGAATAGGAGGACAGGTGTTTTTCATTACTTACTCCAAAGAGCTCAGAGTTGAATCAGGTCTTGCACTGTCAGAACTGAATCACAATGATGTCAGGTCAAGAGGTAAAACCGAGGGTTCATTCAAATAGGATCCAAAGAAAATTCGACCTACCTGACAACTGTGGTTTATAAACCTTCCGTTGTTACCGCACATTGTTGCATCGATAACGAAGTCATCATCGATGCGAAATAAGTACGAGCCACCAATTCCTTTGGCCTCGTATTGTCGTTCACGCAATTCGGCCACACTTTTGCGCACCACCTGTCCCACATATTCAATAACCATTTCCTCGGCGGCGATTGGCTCTAGAGCGATCAGACCCCAGGCATGAATGGGCGATTTCGCAAAAATAAGCTGTTTTTTCCTGAACTGTGAAAAAGAAAATTGAACACGTAAAACAAAACTTTGAAGAAATGGTACAGAAAAATGAGTACAAATCATTCTCAGGAATAGTGGTGATCTTGGCAATCTATTGATGGCTTTTCCTCCATCTTCTCTCACACTTACTACACCTTACCTCAAAATCCACACGTGTGAAGAAGTTCAGAGGTTTCTCCCGAGAAATCTGCACAAATGCTGTTCCTCAAGATCACCTTTCCAACAGTTCACGAAAATGACAATAGAGGGAGGTAGCTGCGCTGTAAACATCTCCAATCGCTGCATGTACAATACCTCGCTAGATTGTTCTGATTCCTCATAATATAATCAAATTAATAAGTGAAGTCGCATACTTTAGGAGGGAATTATATGCTTTTTCACTACATATGATAAAATGGCAAACCTGTCGGACTGACCGTTGGATTCTCCAAATGCTGCAGTGTGGTGCGTATCCTGCTGATATTCGTGATTCTGAGGAACTGTTGTTTAGTACTGACAAAAGTGAGTATCTAGCGGCACCATCTGAAAGTCCAATTTGTGTGTAAAGTGGTTGCGGGTGCAAACACGACAGCAGTTGGTAAATCAGGGTGAGAGAAGAGACACAACAGTGTAACCGTCTGACGTCGTCTTGTCAGTAGGCAATTTTGGTGTGCTGGTTGTTCCATTTGTCGCGGACAACATGCAACTAAGACCCATTGGCATGTTTTCCATGTTTCCCTCCGGGATGCACGACCTATCTTTCCATTCCTTCGAGTTGGGGTCTGCACCAGCAAACAGCACGTCAACAGACCAGCTGGTAGATGACCGGGCCAGAGTAGTCGATAGAGCCGAACCAAGTGGTCGACTGGACCAGCAGTTGATTTATTGCCAAAAAAGGCTTGTTGCTAATCCAACATTCCATCGGTTGCTTCAAGAATAGTGACGGTCAAAAACAAGCAGTCTTTTACTTCAAGGTAGGAGTGATCAACCTTCGCGCCCGGAAAACAACACTAGAGGCACCGTCAAACTGTAGACTGTACTTCACCGACAGACTAACATCCCCTCAATAATAGAGATGCCCAAGTTGAAAAGCAAAGCGGGCTTTGGCGACCCTATGGTCCACCTGTTGGCAATGCTGCCTCCGACATGGCGGATAAATATCTCCATTAGTAGTTCTGGTGTTCAGCTGATTTACTCACCCAGCCTTGTGATACCATTTTTCACTTTGAAAGTAAATTGCACAATAAAGCCATTTAAAATATTTCGTATTTTGCATCCGGATGGAATGTGAGCCAAGTAGTACAATATCTATTGTTTACTTCAGGTTTTCAAGCCCGTTTCAGGAGAGGCATTCCATGCCGGAGGTGGACACAGCGAAGGTTTATTTGACAGGTAATCCTATTGAGTAAAAACAGATTTGACAGAGAACGCACTGACGAGAACCACATTTGTCGACGGATTCATGGAGCTTACAGTTATTGGGGTACAAATGTTGGAGAAGCGTGAGGCAAATGTTAGGAACAGCGTTGAGGAGGGCGCCAAAAGCAGCGTGAGCGACCATCAGTTTGCCTTGCATATGTGGCAGCTTTCGAGAAGTTGTCGCAATTAATTCACCCACAGAATTCTGCTTGGTTTTCAAGATTCGGCTTCTCAAGAGTGCTTGTGAGCTTGCGTAGGATATCTGTCAGCAAACTAAATGGCTCCAAGTGGTCCATTTTTTCGTAAGACTGCGAATTACCCTCCCCTATCCAGTCACAGTAAGGTGCAGTGATCCTCTTCTAAGTTTCGTGCTGTTCACAGTCAATCATGAGCCCCATCCGCAACAGCAAAAAACAGTGCTGAAAAGAGTATATGGGGAGGGAAAATGTTGTAGCCTATTCCAAGGATTCCTAATGGCCTTCAGACTATCAACCGGACAGTATGGAAAAAACTGAACGTCACTGATATCTGTTAGCAGTAATACATTTCTGTGAATCCCGCAAGCCCAAAGAGAATCACGGATGCCCAATCCTGGACCCAGTCTCTTTCATACCCTTCTGTCGATTCAAAAGCTGTCCACCTCGCAGCCTGCACCATTGTGAAGGAGGAAAGGAGAACAGTATTAGTCTCTCTGTAGACGGGAACTCGGTACGCATAGGACATGGCCAAATCGCCTCGCTGCGAAACCATCGACGCTATCAAATACCAACGTTCTTAGAAATCAGTTGCCGAAAACCTGCACGCAGCAGTCAATTCTCAAAATCATACAAAGCATCCCTTACTGTAGCCTGGTACATGTGGCCATTGAAATCAAATGATATATCCTTTTCACGCCACCAGAGATGCACATTGAAAAACATGATTCGGGCCTTCCAGATTCGTGCGCCAACCCCATCAGATACAGCGTCAGGGTCAACAAAATTACCGCGGTATGTGCAACCCTTCGTACCCCCTAGTGCTTCTACTTGAGTTGCAAATGACATGTTCAGAGATCGCATATTCTGAAGCGTAACATAACACGTCTAGGCGCAAGGCGTATACCAAACAGTGGCATAATGATGAAAAGATTATACAATCATGCTTGCGCTTCATTTGCTTTCAAAGGTTATGGTGAGGTTTGTATGCTCCGGTTGGACAAGGTCCTCACTAGCGACAATTTGAACACCACGGTTTTGAGGACAAACCAGTAATCAACTCATTAATTGATCGATGAGGTTGAACGAAGATGGAGATAACGGACGGTCTTGCCGAAAATCACCTTTTGTGAAGGAAATTTTGGAGAGCTCACCAGACACTCTTGTACGTCCATATGAATATAGAGGGGTATAAAGAATATGGAGATAATGTTCACAAACTCCTGGGGTATCTCCTGTTGAACAGGTGTAATTAGAACTAAACAATTGCCATAAGCAAATATACCCTTGAAGTCAAGGAGCATGAAGATTGTTAGTGGTCTGTTGGTGGCGCTCACGGAGTGCAAAGGTGCAGCTGATGCAGGCTCGGTCGTTCTGAGTCCCTCCTGATACTTATGGTCAGGAGTTGGACTATCAAATGAATATAACGAATCAATAAATCAGTTGAAACAGGAGTCAAACTGAAACTTCTGTGGTTGTTCTATTCCCTGCGCGCGACCCTTTTGAGGAAAGGCATTAGTATTAACTGACCTCAATTGTCTGAGACGGACTCCTACTCTTATGTGCACGTATACAAGTTATCTGAGCAGTGGCAGGAATTTTCCATCGTCCGTGAAAAGTTGTCGGCATTAGGTGATCGTGGGCTCTTGAGTAAGTATACAAACTCCTTTGAGTTTGAGGTGGATTTCTACAACGGACCGTCAGCTCATATAGCAGTAAAAAGCTGTAATTCGACATATTCTGTCCAACTGCCCGAACGTGGCGCTTGAAGGTACCACTGAGAAAGGTTTCTGGAGACCAGCTGAACTCATCAAGTGGAACGATTCGCAGACATATTCGGCACTATTACACTCCTCCGGCTTGTTGGATCCATCCCAGACCGCCCGTCGCTCGGTTTTACCTGACGTCGCCTAAGGGAATCTGTCGCCTGGTCTCTAGCGGAGTCCTGATCTTCACAGAGCAATAGGAAGCAGCAATTGATAACTGGATGGTCAAAGTCCAGTTAGATATTACAGAAGGAGCTGTAGGCATTGGTCGATCCTTGCCATTGATAACTGATGGACATGTGATCTATTTGGATCCGGGGCTATTTCATTGGTAGATACCATGTGGTCAAAAGATTTTCTCTATTCCGGAAACTGGTATCGGAAAGCAATAGAATGTGATCAGCATATATCTGCAGTAAACGCACCTGGTTGTCCGTACGTATCGCGTCGATCTACGGGGTTACGCAACTGAGCTTCAACATCACTAAGTCTGCTTACTTGGGAGACTATCTCGCCCAACAACAACAATCCATGAGCCTTTAATCCGTTGTAGAACATCTGAAGCCTAAGGTAAACTGTTATTGGCGAATTCACAGCTACGGCCAGTTCGGCACAAGCAGATACAACAAACAAAGAAGGATGGGTTCTTTCGCAGATGAACCAGGGTATCTAGTCGAGTAGAGACACTACTACGCATCGACTCAACACAGCACCCATCCTAGCAAATTCAGCGTCGAACGTCAGTGGAAGCGGAGAGGGGTACGGGACAGTCAAATTCAATTACAGCACTGGCATTCTGGATCCTAGTGTCTGAGAGACAGCAAACTTTAACGCAAGGGGGCAAGAGCAGTTCGTCGTCCTGCTTGCTTCGGTTGACGAACATCAAAGGCAGCTAAGCAGAACGTCATCGATCGGTTCGAATACTGAATTCCAGGTGTTTAGGGTTGTTACGGAAGACGGAGCATGATGCGGGGCGAACAAAGCGGTCAAACTCAGCACACTAAGGTAAGAGGTAGAAGAGCTAAGAATGCGTGAGGGTGAGAAGGAAGACGCCAGGAGTGGCATGGTTTCGTTTACCCATCCTATTGTACGCCGCAGATGTGACCCTTCAGTCCATGGCATCAAAGCATCTCTAATGATGATGTTCACGGTTCCGCGCCAGCACTTTCAACGAACAAAAGAAGCACACAAAGCACCCCTCATTCAGCATGCGGATAAGATAAGAGGTGGCTCACTGAAGAACATACGGCTCTTCAAAAGCTCTCGGCATCCTGGATACCTCAGCTTCGTCAGAAGGGTGTTCATGTACAGGCACTCCACCACTGGGTTCATCCTCTGATTCCAAGTGAAGATCTCGGATGCGGACGACCATCTCGTCCCTTTCGCAGCATGGCAAATTGAGAGGTAACCTGTTCACGCGGTCTTCTGGAAAGCCCGATTACACTTGACTCGGAGGATGTTCGCGCAATGACCGGGACGAAGGCAGTCTGAAGTCCTTGGCGAAATTCGCCTTCGCGTACAACCTCCATGGATCACACTTCTGCCCATATGGCAACTGTCCAGGAGAAAATGTCCCCGCAACTCTACAATCCAACATTCGTAGTTGGAATTATAACACTTGCTCTGATCATCCAGGAAGCAGAGAATCTCGAAAAGAAGTTATTCAACGAACCGATCGGATGCGAAGAATAAAGGCGCAACAGAAATCGCATGAGCCAGTGTCAGTTAAATTAATAGCCATTAGACAGTCTCGGAAAATTACCCAGAAGCAGGCAGATAAGGAGCGAGTATCCACACAACCGAGCGCTGATGATGGCCCCCTGACTGGTAATAAGACGTTTGCAAGCTAATTGCCAAGTCTGGTGATTAGATTAACAGTCACCTGATGAATTTAAAGAACGGAGCCGAATTTTTAACATAAATGTATGAGCGAGAAACACTTTTCAGCAAATGCACTTTAGGGAAGACAGCAAGTTAGCCTAAGGACCTTAAGTCAAACGACCGACTGAGAATACAACAGTAGGAACTTAAATGGGGACTACATCAGTAAATACTACCGAGTGCAGGGATGTGAAAAAGCGACAATAGGATGAACCGTTTTCATACCAATAACCATGGGTACCATGGCAAACATTGATAGAATGCAAAAGCCAATGGTAAATGCGGACGCAAAGCACTAATTGCAACGACCGTAGGATTACCTTGAGTTGATTGAATTTCAACAGATCACCGGTTTCAATATCTTGAAACTGGGCGAGCAATCGCCTTTGGGCTGAACGAGCCTCCCGGAACTGCGTCAACTGTTTCTTCTTTGCCTCCGAAGCCTGCTCCGTCAGCCGGTCTTCGATGCTACCGCCGATGGCTGGAAGCAAGGCATTTAGAAGAGTACAGAGTCAGGAACGTAATACGGAGCGACATCTCATAAACAACCTGATGAAACGTGAGAGCATGAAATTACAAACAAAATCACCTTAGGCCTAAATTCGAGAAACATCATATACAACATCCACGGGGGGCGCAGCTTGTTTCTTGAATTAATTATGATCACCCATAAGTATACTGGTTATTCTAGTGAGTAGACAGTATTTCTTTTGGTTGTAGGAAACAGCGCACGAAAAGCACACCTTTGGCTCCGGTCTGCTCTGCTTTCTTGACGAGATGCATTTTACAGTAGGATTGTCCCACTTCACTTTCGTTCGTCTATGAACCTGGTCGTGAAAAAAGGTCACGATAATAACGTCGGTCTTCATGGCCAGAGAGTCGCTGCCGTACCGCAATGAAGCTTTGGGTTAATGAAAACCTGATGAGAACAAAATGGGACTCTAATGTGGTAAAGTATCAAAGACGAAAATCATCAGCAATGAGACATTCACGATGGAAACAGTATATAGTTTCAGATGTCTACCACGGCACTTTCATCAAGGCCCTAATATAATTAACTTTCAGCTGAGGCCTATAATGCATGACGAATGAGAAAAAATTCACACCTTGAATGACTGCATTCACACCAAGCTGAGCTTCAACCGTGGCAGGCATTAAAGGAATTGGACGTCGGCGACCATCTTCCGCGATCAGACTGCGTCCAACAGACCATGCCCTACGAAACCGTTCTTCCGTAGGCATCCAATAGAACCCCTGAGTGCGAGCGCAACCTGAAGGCAGAAAAACACAAAATAAAACAATAACCGTCCAGCTGTAACACACTTTTGGAGCCTATTTGCCATGCCACCCCAGTGGTGCACGACGGCTGAGCTTGGGTTCGAACCACGGTCAGTAAGTTGACACCTGAACCAATGAGATGACTCGAACTCAGCCAGATGGAATTGATAAGGGAAACTTCTCTGTGCGTTCATTTACAGGTCACATTAGAATTCAAATGAGTGCGGAATTGGGTTTTCTTTCAGAGACCCTAATGACTATACTGTTCAACGATACAAATGAAAGAAGGGATTAGACCATATTGTTAATGAAAACACACGACAATCAAGTCCGAGCACGAGGGGAGACTAGGAACAGAGTCTCTTAAATGAGTGAATACAGGATAGGTGAGGGAAGCCGTGGAACCTGAACAAAGGTCTTCAGCAGGTTGTACAGTAGAACGCATTCGATAAATCGATAGCAGTGGTATTTTGTAACATAGACTAACATCTAGCGGAAGAACCAGTTAGGCATCAAATTAAGTTTCAAGTCAAGATTTCCTCCAGAGTACAAAAATCAATTATCTATTCAATCTTCAGACGTCACTGTGTATCCCACGTCAACTCCAACTTTCGTTAAATTACCGACGAACTCATTATCTGTTCTATGCAGCTCTTGTGGTAGAGAATATTGACAGTTCATAGTTGAGTTTCATAATTTTATTGCGAGCGTCTACTAACCAATGTAGATGACACCGTCAGTGTAGTGGTACGTTGATGCACTCCCACAGACCATTATTTCCTGACGATGCCACCTTCACTGGTGAGGAAACGTTTACCAACGGCGTGTCAGGCTCAGACAACAATACACTGGCAACAGTTCATCGGTAACAGGGAGGGGAATTCGAGGATAGTGGTCACCACCATAAGCTCATATGAGTTGATATTTTAATTCACAAAGGAGATCTCAGGGCTGACGATATTCCAAAGAAAGTCAAATGTGACGTGCGCAACATCACCGACAACACGACATCCGTGTTCAGCAATGACGCTTCAGTGTCGTATAATCGTAATTTATTTGAAGGCCTTATTGTGAACAGAAGAATAAAAGTTTATAGAGAAGGGAGCGAAGTGCCTACAGCATCAAAAACTGACAGCGAGAACGCCATTGGCATCGATTAGCAGCCATATTTGCAACGTCTGCAAATATGACTAAAAAAGGTCACGTGGACCCCATCCTGGTAGCATCTGGAATTTATTTATTCCCTTTCATGCCCTCTGCTAGGTCAAAGGTCGATCGCGCTTTCACTTGTGCCGTTCTGAATCGGAAATGGAACGCAAAATCCTTTTCAATAAACGATGATTCGACATGCGCAATACATGACTAAACCATAACAGATTTTCGTGCTGCACACGTTCTTCGACTGAAGTCGCAGAAGCAAAGTTTCACATTCATATAAGACAGCCGGTTTCGTAGCCTGGTGCGCAAGTCCCTTGAGATTCAGGGATATGATGATTTGCTGTCAGTGTTCGTGTCAAATTAGCGATTGTGCGACCCTGAAAATTTATTCAACGACTTCATCTGTCACAATACGACAAGGACTCATAGGTATAAAGAACAACCACTAATCATTCTAGCAACAAAACACTTAGAAATTATATACATGCCGCATTCCGTTCGTTCACCTCGGCGCCTGAGCCCAGCTGTAAGAGATGAAATAAGACAAAACTGGCAAAATAGTACATACCGGAAGAATGGATCGGTGGCAAGGATGCTGCTGGGCCCAAGTGAATGTCGATATTATCTAACTGGACATCCGATGGTAGCCCGGAAAATCTTAGAGATGAGGTGAATGCAGCGACAGCAAAGAGAAGGCGGTCGAACTTAAGCCAACTTTGTGGTGGAACGGGATCTACGCGAACGAGTTTCTTGTCTTGGATATTATTCACTTTGATTGAGGTGGCTAAGGGCGCGCTGTTAGCTGACTGAGTAGCAGGGGGCTCCGTTTTCGGACCAGAAGAACGATCAGACAGGTCGGTTGATGAGCTGCTATCCGAGCCGAACAGATCACGAGTTACATTCCTCACGACACTGTCAGGATGCGAAGAGCTGAAGGATGCCAGTCGCATACATCTGGACGATTTGGTGGGTGACTCTTTTAATCGTTTGAGCCCACCTACCCTGCCAGAAGTTCTGGCACTGTCGCAACTAGGTTCCTCCGGGAAACGAATAAGGAGACCATTATGGGAAAGATAAGTTGGGATTTCGAAGGGATCAGGGATAAGTGTGGGAGGGTGGTCGACCCAACGGAAATTGCCCAACGAAGGCGTCAGCTTTTGCGATCCTTGTAGGTACGCAGAGTATTTGGGAGTTTTACACCAAGTACACCAAGAACTGGGTGAGCAGTTGAGCGAGTGTTCACACACCATCTGGAAGAACATGATATCTTCCGGGTCCGCACCACGGAGAAGTATGGAACGCAAAATCTGAAGAAATGTGGTGGAAAGACATCAAATGAGGACGTATAACAGACCAGAAGAACGATCAGACAGGTCGGTTGATGAGCTGCTATCCGAGCCGAACAGATCACGAGTTACATTCCTCACGACACTGTCAGGATGCGAAGAGCTGAAGGATGCCAGTCGCATACATCTGGACGATTTGGTGGGTGACTCTTTTAATCGTTTGAGCCCACCTACCCTGCCAGAAGTTCTGGCACTGTCGCAACTAGGTTCCTCCGGGAAACGAATAAGGAGACCATTATGGGAAAGATAAGTTGGGATTTCGAAGGGATCAGGGATAAGTGTGGGAGGGTGGTCGACCCAACGGAAATTGCCCAACGAAGGCGTCAGCTTTTGCGATCCTTGTAGGTACGCAGAGTATTTGGGAGTTTTACACCAAGTACACCAAGAACTGGGTGAGCAGTTGAGCGAGTGTTCACACACCATCTGGAAGAACATGATATCTTCCGGGTCCGCACCACGGAGAAGTATGGAACGCAAAATCTGAAGAAATGTGGTGGAAAGACATCAAATGAGGACGTATAACACAGATTGAAGTGAAAATGTGGGGGGGGGGAGTGTCGAGAAGTCAGATAATTGAGCTCGGAAATTGCCCTTTATCAGGCAAAAACCTGAAAGGCCATGAATTTATGATGCAGTCAACTGCTTCTGGAGATGTTCGCTATAAGGTGAAAGTGCTTTCTTGAAAGCTTTTGCCATCAGGAATACTGTCTCGCTGTTTATCTAAAGCCTTCCTGGACTGGACAATATTTAAATTGTACATGTTTCCGTCCCACGCAATACAAATTTGCTTTGGTTCACATTTCAATCAACACAGTAGGACTGATTTGCATTCCAGATAGACACACAAAGGAGTACTTGAGAATAAGCGACGAAAATCACGGCACCAAAAAAATCTGTTTACGTGAAGGTCCCCCGCACTCTGGACTATGCTTTCTATCAGTTTAGATGGACTGGAAAGATGCCCTGTGTCGCACATCATGATCAGCTGTAAAAACCAAGCACACGTTACACAATCGTTATGGTTGTCAAGGTCTCGTGCGCTGATGGTTCCGGCAGGCAGAATAGAAGGCTACCAATTGGAGGTGATATCTGAGTCAATCAGTGGGTAAATACACGGGAAGCAAGACCTCTCATTGAAGAGAGATCTTGTTACATTCGCTCCCATGTCAACGGAATCAACGAGAGACTAAGTGCATCTGAAGATACACAAGTTTTTAGGCATAGTAATCTTCACAAAATTGCACGTATTAGACACGGAATCCGGTTAGAAAAGTCCACCCGCACAGAAACTAATGCTGGTAAGGGCATTTCACTAAATGCCGTTGAAATTGCAGGATAAGATGTGCAAACATATCACGGAAACAGAAGTCGTTTTTATGAGTGCTAGCGCTATAGGTGAGTTCCGGAACAAGAAGACGTGCATATACGGGCAAGCAATTACAATACCGGATGGGAGCACCTCACTGCAATCGCCCACACTGTCTGAAGGATTAATTATGACTGGAGTAAAGTGACTCCTACAGAGTCGAATTCTGTAGTTATTCGGATAATTGGAACAGGGTAACCCCTGCAGACTGTGGATTTGTTTATCCTGGCTGAATTGCCGAGCTAAACAAATTCGAGCTGCTTAGGGTTTATGATGAAAATTATAACGTTCGGTTGAGTATGGCAAAAAACGGTTAGTCCGTAATACATGATGGTCGGGAAAACGTTATCATGTTGCTGTGTGGTATATTGACCGCACAAGTGTCTTACATATAGGTCCATGTCCCTATCATATTCATAGCCAATGTTGACTACCGATGCCTGACTGTCACTCAACTATGAGTAAGTTGAGTAGAAAATGGGGGCCAAACGGGGCCTAATGCTGGTCTTCAACAGGTGGTGGTAACTCAGCATATTGTCCTCGGATATAAATGATGAACGGACAAAATTATACGAGAGAAAATGATTACAAGTAGAACAGGAAGATACGCGGAGCTCACATATTCTTCCTCCTCTGGGGAACGGGGACTGAAGGTTGGAGTTTCAGGTTTAACCTCGTCAGAAGATAGCAAGTTTGTTGGCCTTTTTGACGGAGTTGCCAGATTTTCACGTTCCAGATCGGCTTTCACGACCGGAGTGAACAAGCTGGCCAACTCACGGTTGCCACGAATCCGAACTTTTGGTTCCATGTACCGAGTTATCTCTCGATCAGGCTTGAAGTACTGTTGTTTAGGAATGTGCTCATCCTCGGGAAGGAACTGCGCCGACTCCAAGTCCATATTTTGGTGATTCACGGGGGACATCAAAGCTTGCTTTTTGTTTCGGAACCAGGTGGAGTCAGAGTCCATTTCATCAGCATCTGCAGTCATACGATTTGAATGATCGTTCGACTGCAATGGACGCTTACGGCTACGATCCACCAACGAGGATCGCGAACGTTCAGAATCATCGCTCTTAGTGACCGACTGCACAGAGTCGGGGACAATCTTCAACGATATCCGTGAACGGTACTTTATGGTACTTCCGACAGGTGGCAGATGAAAGTAATTGTGCTCCAGTAAAAGCACTTCTGGCCAGGAATATGGTTTCCGAACGGTCTGAAGCAGCAGAAATAGGTGCACTGAATACTCAGCAGCGAGCAAATTGAACAAGAGAAGTTTCAAAATCAACACCAAAACTGCTTACATCAACAACTTCAATTGAGTCGTTTGACGCGCTATCCGTTTCATCGCCGTCGTGTCGAGAGAATCGCATTGTGTCCTTCCAGTGGTCCATGGGTGACAGCAAAGAATTTTTCAAATGCTTTAGAGAATCTCTTGGTTGGCCATGCCGTTCGTGGTCGGGCTTCTGTTAAAAGAGACAGGACTCGGTAAGGAAGATGTAGACTCGCTATGAACAGAGTGGTCTGTATACAACTGAAGGGTGTTTCTGGCATGAACGCCCAACAAAGGCGAACTATACCAACATGCCTGTCACAGTTTCGTACACCTCAAACTGGGACAAGTGAGAACGAATGCTACGTACCAATGCAGCAGATGTAATTGTATCAACGACTGATCGGAAATAACGAATCTCGACACGGCGGACACCTTTAGGTCAACACTCAACCGTTATTACTGACGGATCTTTGGCTCTGTATGCGGCCGGACAAAACTTTGACTGGTTGATAGGGCTTGCTTACGAGCCAAACTGCCTTTAGAAAATAACTGAATTCATAATTTCCGTGCTTGCGCTGATCAGTGGCATATATCTACGTCCCTTCCTCGAGAATCCTGCTAAGTTTTCTGTTGAAGTGTTTTCCACCTATCACGACCTATTATTCGCCGAATCTCAGCTGCCAGTCCCGCGACCAGAAGGCGCCAGGAATTTCAGAATGCTGTTGCGCCATATACTTTCTATACGACGCGCTGTACCTGAGATTTGAGCGTTGATATAAGGTGCGCATCTTTAGTGGTTGTTTTTTGAGGGGAACGGTAGCTTGGGAGGTTCAGACCGAAAGCTAAGCGGAGGAAAATACCGTTAATATACTTGATCAGCAACCTGGGCCTTTTGCTCACCTTCGAAGATAAGAACGATGTCATCGCTATATTCAAGGTCAACAAGGTTTTCGGCAACAGCTATTCGAACAGCAGGGTTTTGAAAATCTTACAGAGTTCATCCCATTATTTCGTCGACCAAGAAAACGAATAGAAACAGAGTGGTCGTTCTAGCCGGATGCCATTGTGTATGGAAACCGTCACACACAGGAATTGTCAGTAGTAGCAATAAAAGTAACTGAGAAATATTTGAAAAAATGACTGAGCTCCGGGAGTGGAAATAAAGGTCTTGAAGGTTTGAAGACAAAAAATCAGATACCCACAGTCACAGTTCCGTGGGGACGATCAACCAGAGGTGTGTAATCCTTGTCGGGATGTAACCGATCCATGTGCGATTTTGAGAATGCATTTGTATTGTTTACGGGGAGACTTTCACGGGGTCCTCGAAGGTCCGAGAGGCTCTGCTTCCGTCGCGAATAGCTTAATGGAAAGCCAGACTGTGCATCGCGTTCACACGGTGAATGCAAAGATGCACGGAGCGTGGACCAGTTGTCAGGACGAGATGCGGACATTGGGTATCTCGAAGGTTCGGCTAATTGACTACCTTCATCTGTGGATGTGCCACGGTCCTTGGATGGTTGGCAAACAGAAATAATAAAATCAAGTGGGGAAGAATTTGCTGTGGGAAAAGTTCAACGATTACGGAAAGCGTACATCCGCGTCTAATTCCAAACACAAATATGTTGAGCTTATCGTTGTCTGATCACTACTGGATACTTACGAAATTCATAGAAAATGAGAACAAATGAGAACAAATAAAATAAAACTCTAAATAATCATAAGTAGAATACAGTGAGAAACAAAACCAGACTAGGCTGTGAAAAGATTGATACAACCAACTCGTTCCCAGAAACTCTATGACCAGTTCAAAGAAGCACTGGCAAGGTTACTGAGGGCGAAGATATCCACTTAGCTACACACGTACCACTCCAGCTCGATAATACGTAAGGAGGAAAACTTTCCGACTTATGTTCTGACTAGTGGCACCTGGCCTAGATAGATTCGAGTGTTTAAGGTAACGCACACGATGATACACTGATAAGCCAAGGTCAATCAGCAACAATATGCATTTGCACAAACAGCCTTTCGAATGTAGCACCCTTTCGGGGCCTAGCTGCCATGCAATCCGAAGGAAGCACGATGTCTGGGATACTGGCAGGTTGCCAAGCCTAGACAGGTGAAGTCGAGAGAAAGAGGTCAGGTCCGAACTGCGGGCCTTCCGGTCAGTAAATTGGCACTCTAACCACTGAGCCATCTCGCCCCCATGAGCAAGTGTAAGGAGTGCGGAGTGAAGCTGGTCTGTAGAAAAATAATAACAGCATGAGTACCACCGATTGTTGAGGACAATGTGGTCATGGAGATTACTCTTATTAGGTAGTTTATCTTTGGAGGTGAGCGGAAAATGCCAAGTTGCAGAGTCTAAGCCGATAACTATATCGCTTGACTACTGCACCAACTACAAGTAAACGGTCCCGTGAATGTACACAACTGTGAATCGCTGTTGACCAGTGAATCCGTTGTGGCTGCCAGCTACTCAAGTGGTACAGAGACTAGCACGATTGTTCACTTATCCGTATCGCTTAAATTGCAGCAGAGATGATTCCAATACATGCGCTAGTTTTTGTCAATAATACTTCCTTCGTTAAAGAAGGTCCTCTAAGCTAAGTAATTAGTGACTTCGCCAAAAGCCATAAGTAGCTGGTTTCAGAGGATGTACTATTGGTAAAGCAGTCGTTGCAAATATAAACTGAACCGAGATATTCAGCCACGAAGTGAAAAAAAACAGGCAATAAACTACATGTTTCATTGAATGAACCAGTTCGTAGACATACAATAGTAGGACAAGAAAAAGATTTGGCCAGAATACAATACACAGCTCAGTTACAGTCCGCTTTCGAGAAAACCCCAAATAAACACACATTTATGACATTCGTACAATGCTGAAAAGAGCGCATACCACTAAACTAGCATGAGAATGGACCAAGGGAGTAGAACCGGTGGACAAGCAAATAGGAAGTTAAAATGTACTAAAATAGTTTGCAAACGAGTATATCGCCCTAAAAGCATTACTTTCCGAGGGCTTAGAGGGTGACGGAGTAGCGTACTTGGAAGTGCAATGGCAAACATAATATCGACAAGGTTGAACTAGTGAATACTAGACCCACGGACCTTGTAATGATGTTTCAGATAACTTTTTCGAAGCTGTCAGCGTCACTCAGCGCACAGTAGTTACAAGGCATGTATTAAAAGTCCGAATGCTATGGAACGAGTTCGTGCTTCTTCTAACTGGCCGCCTTAAAGCACCGATCAAAACCTTCTGGGATGGATTCTATTCTGGTACAGTCTCAACTTCTGGAGGCATCCAAAAAGTTATCTAGTCTCTGCTGAAAACATCCTTTTCAAAGGAACAACTTCAGACAAAAGTGTTCCGATTGTCCTCGCAGAGAAGGACTACCTGAAAGTGGCCTCTAGAATGATTTACTCCTTAAAAATTTTGGGGGGATCAGCCACTAAACACTGAACTGCAGTAATTAGACGCCATGTATCAAATATTCATATTGTAAGATCCTAACCACTTGAAGGACAGTTCTGTTTTAACGGATTTTACGCCCTGTGTTATATTCCAGAGAAATTTTGTGTCACACAGACATCCGGTGTTATTGTTATTTAGAGTAGAGGGAGGTCTCCCAAGATGTCTCAGCTACACTCCACGTAACTGTTGTTACGAAACCCAATAGGCACGGGGAAATGGAGAAACTTACAGGTGAACTGTCAGACTCGGAAGGTTGTCTCGCAGGGAAAAAACGACTGTACACTCCCTCGTACTTTCGGACAGGGGATAACAAAGTCGAATGTTCCGATTCGGCCTTGCGCGACCTTCCACGTCCTCGAAGTGCACTAGATACAACTGTTGTGCGTGGTGGACGACCACGGCGCCTGCCTGAACTAGGACCGATTTTACTAGATGTAGCTGGAGTCTGAAGATTAAAGAAATTTGCGAAAAGGATGCGAAATGTCAGATAGCCAGCTTTAGAAAAGAGTACGGTCGGGTTTGAAGGTAATTGATCTAATAAGAAAATGAGCCTGGGAACCATGAACGACGGATTAACAGGAGTTGATGGAAAACGTGAACATATTTAGTTGATCGAAACCAACCAAATGACCTTTACATACTTTGATACTGACAGTTTTGACCGCAGAATGACGGCTGTCACTAACTAAATACTAACAAAATGACAAAATAACGGACATGAGTCAGGTGTACTTAAACACGACTGTGGTACCTGCATTAGCATTTCTGGAAACTGATTTGGAACGATTTGAGGACGAATGGTGCGATCGAGGAAAACACTAATAGCTTGGATTGGGACGATGGCTGTCAAGTTGTTAGCTGAGCTGGACACTTCAAGTGAGTGTATGCGGTACAGTTGGCAATTAGTAATCAAATTATCTCCCAAGCTTTCAGAGCGCCATTAACTGTTTTAATGATTATTGAGTGCTGTATATGGAAGTTTGCTCCACTTCCCGGGAGCTCCGGTGGACGGTTTTAAGCGCTGTATATTACCCCCACACTATCCTTGTGCTTATACTGACAAACAGGTCATTATGGGAACCATAACAAATACACTAATATAACTGAAAAATGTCAGAAGCATCTATGACATTTCGCTAGAAGAAATAAGGATGAATTTATACCAAATTGGACAAAGGAATGCGAAAGCTAACCGGTTCATCAGCCGAAGACAGGGAAGTATCCAGTTCACTGATGTCACTTGAGCGGTGGTGTGGTGATGGTTTCGTCCATTCATGATGTACAGGGGAATGAGCAGAAACGACTGGCATATCAATGTCCCCAACTTCTGTTGAGAGGGAACCAAGGTGGGAATGTTGGCTTTTCAGTGAGGCTTCAGATAAAGAGCGTGATTTGACCAAATGTTCCGCCTCTGACGAATAGTTGAGAGGTTCAGTGGATTCGTCTGAGCTGGAAAGGTTGGGTTTTTCGATCACTGAACGCTTCTGGGAACTCAGCGTGGACACATCGGAATCAGACCCCGAGCTGATAAAGACGTGGAATTGAAGATACTCGCACGATGACTATTGATGCAAGGATGTAACCGTATACAGATAAGCAACGACCATAGAGAAAAGTAGACTGCAGCGGACAGCCGAGGGGAGGATCAAGTCTCAACCTTTTAGGGAGCAGTCACAACCAAGTCTGTCAAGTCTCAGGAATGTTAAATTGACTTGACTGTACTACAGGGGTGGTATTAATAAGGAGGGAAGGAGATTTGGAACAGATCGCCACTTGAGAGTGTGATAAATAGTAATAAGACCAATTTTAAAGCAGTCGCAAGGATGTACGGTGGATTGAATGAGTGTATCACACAGAATTCCCGCGACTGCCACTTCCCATTTCTGATGCTCCTCCCATGAACTGTTTGATGTGACCGGAGCAAGCGATTGTAGAACAGTATCCACCAGGTATGTCGAAAACAATAAGATGGAACAATACTACACAGACCTCTGAGAAAAAGTGGATGGAGCCACGTAAAGCAACCGGCTTCCCTGAACTCAGTGATCATCTACCATGATCCGAACTGCCAGGCTATCCTAGCCTAATAGGTGATTTAAACAGTCTCGTGGACGTAGACGCGTCCCACGAGCATTCGAGGAAATATTGGAGGTGAACTTAAGGGTGGGTGCACCCTACAATACTGCTTTTGTAGCGAACTGACGTGGTTTACATCTGTGAGAGGACCTATGGCCAAATATAAGTTGGCCGAAACGCCTACTATGCATTTGAACCATAACCACATTTGATTCATTCGAATCAGGTTGTCCATTCACAAAGTCGTACTACAGAGGGGGTACTGTTTTTTCCACTAGTCATCTGTCCCAAACCGTAAGGTTTTGCAAGTATGTACTGGCAAAAAAGCAATTAGATTTGCACTGTCGACGTACGGTGATCTTTGGTATTTTTCGAAAAACTTCATTGCAATTCAGATTAGGGAGAGGCCGTATATTAAAGGTACTTTTTGCTGAAAGACGCCGAAAGGCAAAGGGGGGTGAAAAGTAGTCGGACTGGAGCTGTATAAGAAAGATTGCTGTACCATTCGTACTCATGGCTTCCTGTCTACCAAACCTCCCCCTGAACCCCCTTCAAACACGCGGCCAGGAGTTCATACATTAACTACAGCCAATATGATTCCGAATCTTATTCCAGTGTCAACCAGAATCAACGAAACTAGCGCTTAATGAAACCTGAACCCTGATTACTCTAACGGCTTTCAACATTCCTATTCCGATCCACAGACGTCCTTCGTCCGAACTCTAACTTTCTCACACTGTCGACGTGCCCTCTAGTGCATGCATGATCCCAACAGCACCACAAATGTCAAGCTTGTTGGACATAGGAAAATGGAGCAGGGCCTGCTCCTCCAGTTGTTTCCGGAAATTCCAGATTTAATTAGCAATTCACCATACAGAGATGAATGGAACGGACACAGATGTCAAAACTGATATTGTAGTTAAGCAGCCTAAGTTAATAACATCAGCCGCTAGAGGACTGCAGAGAAGTCTTGTGTCAAAGAGTGCCTGGTCGTAATACTGCGGAACTTTATTGACCGCGAATACAGTTTCTGAAAGAATCGTCCGGAAAACTGGACCTCAACCAAACAGTATACATATATGGCCAATGGAGTCACCCTTTTCCGACAGTTTCTTGGGTTGGAATTTGCCACACTACCGACTAGAACCAATACCGTATTCGATGAATAGTCGGTTTCGAAACCAGACTCAGCTAACTCGATTTATTAGTGTACCTTAGGGGTGCCAAATTCCATTCGGAACACCTTGAAACCCTCAAACTGTCTACAAATACTGTGGTTCTTACCAGGTATATTCAATTATGTTTCTTGTGCACAGTATCAATCTATTAAATGGTGCTCCTATGGGTGAGACCAATTAGTTCCATTCAAGTAGTGGGTAAGAGACGATGACAACAATGCACCTCGCGCGCACCACATAGTCTGTCTCCAGGATAGACTAACCACTGGACTAAGAAACACGGGAATGAGCGTCCAGAAGAGCAGAGAAAATCGGCAGGCTAAAGGTACACCTCTGGGGAAAGAGCCGACTTGGGCTGACCACGGAACAAAGAGAAGACTTTCAATAACAGATTGACGCTCGGTTTGGAACACACTTGTCGATTTCGACCACGCGCTAGTACGAATTCGCTTATCCCTTCGTTTTCCACGGACGCGTAAGGTGCGGAAAAATCGCCTGGTAACTGAAAGACTGGCACTGACGAATTTACCAGCATTGTCTTCTAGGGCGTCTTCCAAATGCTCCAACATCAGATGTAAATTCATTCTGGGACGAGATCGCCACCCCTTCGCATATTGTTGGGAGCTGTGTCCTTGGCACGTTCCAAACATATGAAGATGGTTGTGGGATGAAAGCAGCGGCACCTTACGCTATACAAGCAAGGATAGTTTAGTCATCACAAGAATAAGAATAAGAGTTTGTTAAGCATCAGCCCTATCGATCGGTACCAGTAGGATTGGGTCAGAATAAAACAAGAGGGACGAGAGGTCGTGGAAAATCTAAAATACTAAGAAAACTATGTTACTACGATCACTTACCTTGAGGCAAATACATCTGCTACACGGGAAGGTTCCTTCCGTTGAGGTGAAGTCTCCGGTTTTCGTTGTCGATCCTCTGTGTTTCCATCTCTGTCGCAGGAGCGAGAATTTTCCGCTGAGGACGACCGAGAACTGGGAGTCCGGGGACGGACAGGAGAGTGGTCCAAACTTGAACAGCTATCGCTGGTCAATCTCCGCTGGCGCCTGTGAAGTCTCGCTCGTCCAGCTTTAGCTGGAGAATTTCGAGGCAGCTGGTCATTGTCTGTTTTACGCAACTCATGTGCTATCAACCGCAGAAAAGCGGGGGAACCATTGAGGGACATGAAATAGCGGTGTTCAAAATAGCCAAAAACGGATGTGTTTGTGGTTCAAGTACGGTTTAAGTACCACGGACCAAAACCAGTGGCGTGATTCCGTTCGTACTAATACCAAGGTAAAAATTATGCCGCGCAATTGGTATAAACGAACACTGAGAAATGTTATTCATACGATGAAGTGAAAGAATGTAGAAGCAAAATGTTCACTCATTTGCATACAAGTTTGGTTTGGACAGGAGACTCACCTGGAACCCAGCTGAATATCTAGTTTATGATGTTTTTAAGCAACTAAATATGCTGCACCAGGCCGCATCGTAGTTCAGTTGGCACGATATTCGAGGTGTCACGATACACTTTATAGACACAATACACTACTCATGAGGTTGCTGAAATTTCCTCGACAGCCCGAGATCGGTTCAACCTTTCTTGGGGTTCACCAGTTAGGGGCAGTCCCAGGTTCCCGTCGACCTGATGTTCTAGTTGAACCTTAATTACGCGAAATTAGCGAAATATGGTCATTTGCGTACCGGTTTGGTTTTGATGGAAGACTCACCTGGAACCTAGTCGAATCTCCCGTGGGCTGTCGAAGGGTTCTCAGCAACCTTGTGAGTAGCGTATTAATTCCGGACAATACCTCCTTACAAGACCACTGAGCAGTACCACTTGGGTGAAAAAAACACCATAATGTCACTTTTCGAACAAAATAAAATCACACGAAAAATGTGGGCAAATGTGACAACGATTAAATGCAACCTCAAGCAAGACTACCAAACATTCTTCAAAAGGGCACAAAACACCTATTGATCTCCTCTGGGTTTGGAGCAATGTTTTTCCTTGCCAGAACAATCGTTATTTCAGGAAAAGAGCTTTTGTTCCGTCGTCTCGTGGTGCCTTATGTGGTGGAAGCATAATCTACGTGAAAAATCTTTAGTATGCTTTTCTCAGATCATTTTAGCAGTATACACTTAATCTTATTGAGTGGCCTGATGCCATGGTGCATATTCGAAGGTGTAAGTTGTGTTCGGTCAGGGACTGACGAACACTAGTGTACTGCTTTGCTTTGGCTGAGCATAACAGCCTATCCGGCTCTAATCAGTAGGCGCAGAGAGTCTGAGGTCGCAGACGCAACTATGGACGCCCGGATGTTGGAGGCTTTGTTTCTATTGGATTGCTACGCCATCGAGGTAGTGTTTCCAGCTCGATTACTTGAATGGAAATTATTGTCCAAGGGAAAATTAATGACGAAATTCCTCCTGGAAATACTTCGAAACACAACCTCTTCTCAACGGCGAATTTAATGTTTGAAAAGATTCAGAATAGCCAGAACCACTGCTCTGTTAGGGATTATTTCCATACAGGAGTTTCCTATATAAAGGACGCAATGTAGTGCACGAATTGCTTGAAACAAAACTACACACATAGCATACCTACCGATGGACGTAAAAACGAACTAACCACTAGCGAATCAATGATTCACACAAAAACGCATGAAACAAGGCTTGCTGAAGGAAATGTGAAAGTTCTGTGGGTTGGCGACAGGCGACTTTGGAAAGCCAGATCGACCGTGCATTTCCTTCCACATAAGGATGCTGGTTCACAATGACTTGCACATCTAGTTGTTTTGCGTTAACAGTCACCGTGCGGTGAGGCCAGACGTTCCGACTGAAGACCTAACAGTCACGCACAGACTTCAGTGACTTGATAATGTCCAGTGTTGCCTGGCTGTGGCATCACCAGTAAACAACAGCAAACTCACTACGTAAAACAAAGTTAAGGTGGCCTGAATCCAGAATACGTGATTCAGTGAAACTCCAGAAAGTTCTTTATTGGGCAAAACTTTCTTCTTGAAAACCTTTTGTGGATCGTCTGTCAACCGAACAACTCATGCTACCGGGCGCATTAAGCAGACTTAAAACCTCAATCCAGCAGGTCACCAGCCGGTCTCCAAGGTATTATCGTTCAGCTATAACACCGTTTCGGTGCCTATCTGCCATGCCGCCCGAAGGAAGCACGCGGGCTGAGATACTGGCAGGTTGCCCAAGCCTAGACAGAGGAAGTCGAGATGCAGAGGCCGGGTTCGGATCAAGGGCCGCTTGGTTAGTAAATTCGCGCCGTAACCACTCAGACATCTCCCCTCGCCTCCATGGCATTAGTAGCTTGTTGAAGATACAGCATTCTATTTAAGACTAGCTTCTCTATCAATGTTATACTGGAAGCGCACTTAGGCAACGCGGAAAATGTAATGGGTTGTAAAAGATGGAGCTGCCGTAGACACAATTCGCACAATAGACGGTAATTTCATTGAACTAGTCGTTTGTAGTTTAAAGTGATCGAAAATCGACGGATTACGAGTTAGTTACGGCAGGCATCTATTTTGGTGTTGTATTAGTACCACGTTTTAAGCTCTCATCTACTGGTGGTCGCACTCACAATTGAACTTCACTGTAGATTTGTACATCTAACTTGAAAGTGTCTGGGAACACTAGTGATATTAGTTTTAGCTATAACTTCCGGCCTGTTGGTTGAGTTGTATAGGCCCCGATATCCACAAACAATTGAGGCAGCTAAGAACAAAAATTCAGAGTAAAAATAATTCAGGGGACGAGTGAATCTTCCATCTGAGATATCACTCGAGAAGCCAGTCAACACGTGACTACGTGACATGAAAGTCGCAACTGAAGAGATGGTGACCCCAAAACGGGACATATTATGGGTTAGAGGCATTGTCAGATGTTGCCCAATCTCGCCCTCAATAGCGCTTGTGCATCCAAGCTGTTGCCTTCGACGCATAGCTCCCGTCCCTATACCCCCAGTTACAAATCCGCTGACACCCCTGTATTTATGCATCAATCATAACAGCTGCTTTCAATGCGTGGCCATCTCCCCACCTCCCGGAATCATGGGCAAATGAAACTGTGGCAGCCATAACCACTGCACAACAAGTTCCTGTGTTTATAGTTGATGATGAGGGGGAGAGATGGTCCAAGTGGTTAGAGCGCGAATTTACTGAACAAAAGGTCTGTGTTTCGAATCCGACCTCTGCCTCTCGACTTCCCCTGGGCTTGCTTGGGCAACCTGGCAGTATCTCAACCCTCGTGCAACTTTCCGGTAGCATGGCAGTTGATGATGATGACGCCGCGCCGCGTAACTTTATGAACGCTGTCAAAGATTTGCACTTGATAGATCATGATAAAGTTGCTTTTTATCTACAATGTGATCACAATTTCCGGTAGCCGATGCAGCTATGTTCAATACTTTGTGTTCCTTTTCCAAAGCTTCTGACTGTGTAGACGTTTACAACGAACTGCTAAAAGTTTTCCTGCAACTGGTGGGATTCCTGCCATCTGCCCTCAATTTTACCATCGATATCATCACAGAATGAACATTACAAGGCACCGATGATCTCGGTACCGAGATAAAATTTAGTGAGTAATTATTAGATTCCGACTACGCGGATCTCAATGTCTTGTAGTTTGACGACCACCAGTCCTAAAGAATCTGGGAAGCGATTACTTGGTTCAGGCTGCGTTTGGTAACTTCAAGGTGTTTCATGATTTTCAGTCCCCCGTTTCCACTGGGAACTTCATTAGGAAAAAATTGAGTTAGTTGATCAATTTGCATATACGAGCAACTGCACAAGCTGTGACAGAACTGTTACATAAGCCGGTGTACGCGCTGCCAGGGCGCAAGAATCATTGGTGAATGCGTGCACCAGAAACGAATTTCACTTAATCTAAGGGGCCGTGTGTACAATGGAGAAGCTGAGAGACCTTAAACGGCTTCAAACGTCTGATTGTCGATGCCGTCGTATCATAGCAGGCATTAGTTGGATTCTGCACGTACACAATAAAGACGCAAACGAGTGGTTCGTAATGAATCACTAGAGTAGCAACTAAAACTTGTCGGATTCAGAGAGCCGGGACTTGTATCACGTGTTCAACCATGGTGTATCAAAAAAGCACCATTTTGTTCTCTAAACTCTGATCAACGAAAAATTCACGGGGAATAGACAATGACAACACGGAATGCAGGTGGCTACTCTCGAGCTGATTGTTGGAGGATCTTCACAACTTCCTGATTGGGGTCCACACGATTCACTTTGAACGTGCTTAAAGACCCCACAAGACCTGGTACGAGTTTGTTGCCACCTACTAGTTGGACTATCCCACTAATGTCAGCCCGTCGCTGAATACTAATCATACTAAGTAGACCCAGAAAGAAGGATGGGTCCGTCTCACTAATAATAATAGAAATAATGGTTCATTTGTAACACCCTTTTGTGCCTAGCTGCCATGCCAACCAAAGGAGGCACAAGAGCTCAGGTGATGCTGGGTTACCGAAGCAAAGACAGGAGAAGTCGAGATGCTGGTGTTGGGTTCGAACCGCGGACCTTTCGTTGGCACCGGACCTTAACCACTGAGCTATCTCGAACTCCGTCAATCTCACTGGTGGAGTCTTACTTCGATATTATGCTCAAATGTTTATCGCGTTGCTATTAAAAACACAGAGACATGACAGTTTTTCATTGGACAATACCGCTCTGCTAACAAGATCCGCACCTTCCCTCTTTCTCTACGATGTTTTTCACTCACAAGGATATCCTTCCACACGGTCAAGTGACAGTTAGTTACCATTGTTTACTGTTATTGTTGCCGATGATGGTGACAATTGTCGTAATGCCAATACTGGTTATACCAATGATAACCATAGTAGCTTGACGACGATAGTATGTAATGACGCGCGCAACCGCACAGTTATTCGCATCAAAGAAATAAATAAAACCGAGATAATTATGAGCAAACCAAAAACTAAGAATATCACTCAAGATGGCACAAGATCTCGCTGCATTTTATGCTCTTTTTACTTAAGAGGCACTGGTACCTTTTGAGTGGCAGGTAAGCAACTAACCTCAGTTCGAAGTATACTCATGAGGTCTCTATCGTAATACGAAGTTAAAAGTGGAGGGTAGTGGCTGTCAGGTGAACCAGAACAAAAGGATTGTGTCTGAACACCTTAACTTATGGGGGCTAGTGATTGAGCAGCCTCCCGGCCAAAAACCAGTGCGAAAGAAAAGACAAATGAACAATGTGCGGTAGATCACAGACGAGAGCTGATAATTTAGATGATTAACCTGCACTAAGTGAAATCACCAAAATCTAAGAAGGGTAGCAGATGAATCCAGGAATATTTTTTAGAAAAATGCACATAAACATGATCTCTTCTGACCTGGACTCTCCCATTCCCGATCATGTTTACTAACAGCTCGCACATCCGCATCGGTATCAGAATCTGTACTGCTTGTATCACTAGCACTGCTCCTCCTACCGGTCGAACGACGTCTCGGCTCGGGATCTAGAGTATCGTTCTCGCTTTCATTCGCCGACTCCGACCTACCACGTTGTTCTGAGTGTTTGGCAGATCGCGAAGGTTCCGGAGAAGGAGGTCGCGGCTTCCTCCGGATCTTGGGCAGGGGTGCCCTCAGGCCGGTGAACAATCCGAATCCGAATAGGTTGAATCCGGGCTGCACAGAGGTTGTGGGCACGGATGTGCACGGTGTGGTGGATGTGATAGAAGTTGAAAGGGACGTGGTTACAACGACAGAGGAAGGTAAAACACCTGTTTTCTGGGAGGTCTGAGTGAGTTGTTCCGCAGGAATAGCGGGTTCGGATGCGGGATGTTGTGTATCGTCACTGAGGTTTGTTGTGGAACGGCTTGAATGAAGTCCGGAAGTATCCAGTGGTGCCTGATTGGATGGGATTATAAACAGCCAGAGTTTGTTATAAGGATGAATACACGAAAGATGTCAGAAAAGTGAAAAATGTAGAAAGATGTGCACCAAGCTACTATATCTGTGCTTGACACTTACTTCGAGTTAAATGGAGAATATTATGGACAACTCAAAGGAGGGCCAATGGGATCACCAATTGAAGAAATTACAATGAAGAAGCAGACAGTGCTACTAGACACTAAACAAAAATATGGTAGGATGTGCGGAAGACACATTTGCCATTGCAAAGAAAAATCAACTGTCACGAGCGATTCAAGTGCTGAACAACGTGCCTCTCGACATCCACTTCACAGTGGGAACGGAGGAGAACAACCAATTGGCGGTCCTAGATGTGTTCGTCACGAGGACAATAGACGGCCAACTGCAAACAGAACTATACAGGAAAGAAACACAACCATCTGAAATGTCACAAACGAAGATGCTTTCGAACCCTATTCAAGCGTATTGAGACGCATTGCAACACAACAGGGTCGAAATAAATAGGGGCGAAAACTTTACCAGATATTCCAAAATAATGGCTAACGGGAAACTTCATATGGAGATGCTTACAAGACCAACACCAAGCTGATTCGCCAACACAGTCAGAAGAGAGAAGCATTGCTCTGCACGATAACAAAAACGTCGCGGAGATGACTGCCAGACATTTACGGCAACAAAGAATGATAGTCGCCTTCAAGCCTGTAAAGACGTTGAGAAGAACCCCCTTGAAACCAAAAGGAAGGTTGAATGTAACAAAGTGGACGAATGTATTCTACAAACTTCAGTGTGACTCCTTTAGTTGTGTGCTGACCACGAACTGTTTCTGGCAAATAAGAACTTTCAACATAAACGTTCGCACCGCGTAATCTGGCGGCCGCCAACTACAAATCAACCGTGGACCCAGTTGGACCACGTGACCATCAGTCATCGGTGGAAAGCCACAATTCAAGACTGCCGTTCTTCCTGGGGCGCACCACTTGATTCCGATCACGCCATGGTGCGCGCACGCCTGACAGTTCGTTTCCCTTCAGGCCACTGCAGGTCGGCAAGCAGCATGCCAATCCACTATCTTCGAAGAACTGCCATAGCTCAACAGTATCGATCCGAGCTAGCCCAACAACTCTCCACAGTAAAACAATACTGTGGTGGCAGTGAGCATGTGGATGAAGCGTGGCACAATGTGAAAGGAGCTATACTATCGGCGTTCAGTGCTGCCTGCCCGACTTCTCCCATTCGACCACAAGACCACTTGATGTCGTCGAGGTCGTTATCCATGATTGGTGCCAGGAAAGCCATACCAGCAGACAACGAGTACGACGGCACACGCAAATCCCTCAAACGCCAAATAGTAAAGAGTCCAAGGAAAGACAGAGAACTCTGGTGGACATCGAAAGCTCGGGAGATGGAGAAGGCTTTTGCTACGGGAAACAGCCGTGCCCTTTATCAACTGATACGATCGACTGGCCCTAGGAAAGCAACGGTCAGCGAAACGATAAATGAAAAAGATGGCTCATTAATTCACTCGCAAAAACGTCGACTG
>NW_008751872.1:440076-442041 GCF_000715545.1 Opisthorchis viverrini
CGCCGAGGACGTCAAAAGACTTTCAGTGGTTGACCATCGATGTCTTCGGAGCATTGTCCGAATCTGGTGGGAACACCGGATCAGCAATTCTGAAGTACGTCGAATGGTATTCGGGAAGAATAACTCACCCTCGATAGATGAACTGATGATGCTGCATAGGTTGCGCTGGCTTGGCCATGTGTTGCCTATGCCAGTCGACCGACTTCCTCGAAGGGCTCTTTTCGCCCAACCATGTGAAGGGTGGAAGAGAGCCCGAGGCGGTCAAACAATGACTTGGCAGCGAAGTATGAAAGCCATTACCAGCAAACTCAGCTGCGCTGGTCATTGTCGTCTTCCTGGACGGGGACCCCGAGACGGGCCACAACCTAACCCAACACAACAAACCGATGGAATCAAAGAAAGACAACTACTAAAAGCAGGAGGCTACTGAACCAAGCAATCATGTGGGACGAATTCGCAAAGCAAGTCCTGGACGGGGACCCCGAGACGGGCCACAACCTAACGATAACCAACAAACCGATGGAATCAAAGAAAGACAACTACTAAAAGCAGGAGGCTACTGAACCAAGCAATCATGTGGGACGAATTCGGATCGCAAAGCAAGAAGAGAGCGACCCGATCACAAGAAACAGTACTGTCGAACTGAATTCACCCAACGAACCAACTAGATTCAAGGGAATGAGACCAGAACACAACTCCCATTCCTAAGTGACCAATTGAATTATGCGAAGACCACTCCGGGACAAACAATCGCATTCGAACTATCAGATGCTGTTTAGAAGCTATATAGGTACAGGCAAAAGGGGAGGACTTTACCCACTCCACCCCGTACTGACGACGTGGTTAAAAACATTTCGTAGCCCAAAGCAGGTCTCGTCCTTATCGAAGCTCGTTGTGTAGCTACATTTTTCCAGTTCCTGTCCAAGCAATGTTTTCCTCAGTGGTGGTGGTGGTAGTGGTCGAAGACTTGGTTTTCCTCTCCATTCGTAGAGGTGCCTGTTGTTCTGGTTCTAACAACTACTTGCCCAGCATCATTATCCTTCGACTTGTCCAATGCTCTTGAAGCAATTTCAACCAAACAAATCCCTGCGATTTTGAAGGCAGCACTCCTCTGAGTGATGGGCTCAGGCGCCACAGCTCTAAGCCTACGTGTCTAATATTTGGACTTCTGATGTCGACTGATCGACGACCGGGCACAAGCCATAAATGCCATGAACATCGAACCCACAGGAATTCTAGACTAGTGTCCACCCAAGTCAGCAACCCTTTCAAGTCCTGCGTGTATCTATCGTAATCGGATATACTACTTTTCACCATTCCTGGTCAGCTAGCCAAATTGGCTTGTAAACCCGACGCCGAGATACAGCGCGGGCTGTGTTGTGTGTGCGGAACTGAGACGTCTTCAGGTGTTCGACAACCGTTGTTTCAGAACCATAGATCGTGTGGGTAAGTGTCGGTGAAACCATTGAAGAATGTGTTCAGCACCAGAAGCTGTGCTGGTTAGGCCATATATTGCTCATTTCGAACCATCGTTTTCCGAAGAGTGCTGATTTCCGTACCCAACTGAGAGTGGCGCAAACAGGAATGTGGTTAACCTGTGACCTGGTATAGGGATACGAAAGAGATTGCGAAGAGTTTGAATACTGTCAGTGTGATTTGTCTTCCAGGATGGGGAGTGCGTGATCCCTGTTGCAACTAGTTAGAAACGCTGCAAGATGATTTCTATTCGATGACAGTGGCACTATTGTTGTCAGTTTTTTATCCAGACTGCTCGAATGAGCGTCTGGACGTGTGAGTGCCCCAGAATGATTGTGGTGGGCTACCACTAAGCCCCATCCCTATCCACTTTTATTCATTCTCCACAATAAGGCGTTCAAATAAGCCATAGTTATACGGCAGCGAAGCATCAGTGTTGAACTGTGATGTCATGCTCTCGATGATGACAGTAATAATAATAATAATAAT
>NW_008751872.1:442321-443640 GCF_000715545.1 Opisthorchis viverrini
AGAGAGAGAGAGAGAGAGAGAGAGAGGGAGAGTGAACTATCCTGCAATACTTCAGTGTCGCGCATAAAATATTCAGTACCCAGCTGTTTGGTCTATATACGGTATTGAAACGCAACGCGGGTAATAAGTTGCAGAGACTTCACCTCAGATCACAGAGCATGGATGACCACAACCTTAAATTTACTGACTGGAAGGTCCATGGTTCGAACCGACCTGTCTCTCGACTCCCTTTGTCTAGGCTTGGGAAACCTGGAAGTGTTTCAGCCCTCATGCTTCCTTCGGGTGGTATGACAGCTTGGCACCGAGTGTTACAGGTGAACGATTTTTTCCGATAACCCAAGGATTGCCTCAAACAGGAGTCCTAGTGTGGACTGTCAGAAGAGCAAACCCTTCAGTACTCACATCACACTAATGCGCCTCACTAATTTGCACTTCCGGTGACCATAGTCAACAATAATTGTAGTCATGGGAATTCTCGGAAACTTTGTGCCATCCTGCAGGCGGATGGCTCAACCGGCAATCATGTTCAAATCCAAAATCACATAGCCAAGTTGAAATTCTAGTGTTACTTGAGAGTAGCAGCTACGAAAAGACACTTCGAATAATGTAGTTTACCTGGAGGAATCTCATTACGATATGGAGGTCGTTTTCTTGAAATCGACGTTGACCGAATTTCAATCCGAGCGAACACCATGTAGACGGATACCGAACGCTACTTTCTGGTTTGTGTGCAATGAACAATTTTTCCGGCCGAAAACATTACAGTTTGTCGACGTACTAGCGCCGCAACTTTGTCAGCCAGATCGGCCCAAACTAACCTAGTAACCACCGCCCTGTTCAAAATAGCACTCCTTTACGGGAACAGAGTAAGTGAACCTGCAAGTAGTGTAATGCAAAAGTGGTGATTACTTCACCTACTCCTCTTCGTCGCCTACTTTTTAGGCAGAAGTGACTCAGAACTGATGCAACTAAGCGGAAAAATTAACATCAACCACACGCAATACTACAAATTGGAGAACAAGGGACCATTGAACACGATTGAAAGCTAAACTTGACAAGGTAAGAACGATACTGGGAAGATGGCTTCCTCTGGGAAGGAAACTCCAGGCTTATCAGGGTATTCTACGGTTTACCGCTTTATCCAGTGGATTCGGGTGCAGAACTCTTGTTTAAATAACCACAAACATATGCAGCACATCGACCAAAACAACCTGGAGGCCGCATTTAAAAACAGTAATTGCGCTCTGCTCATGTTTTGTGGGAGGACTCTTAGAATTAGAACTCTTCGTCCCCTCTTATAATAATAATAATAATAATAA
>NW_008751872.1:443695-446074 GCF_000715545.1 Opisthorchis viverrini
TAATAATAATAATAATAATAATAATAATAATAATAATAATAATAATAATAATAATAATGTACCACAAGTCGTCAGACTATTCCGAATTATTTAATGTTGGAGGGTCTTCCATGCATATTTTCTGAATATTACAAGAGAACATCCCAAGAATATCACAAGAGAAACATATACCAACCAAAGCCATCTTGCATCGAGAAAACTATTCCAAGCAAAACAGTTTCAAGGGGTGCTAGTGAATGGTATATTGCAACTCACCTTGAGAATATCATGTTCTTTGGAGTCCCACCAATTGGAAAATATCTTGAACGCATTACCCTCCACGATCCTCCGTGTCACATCGCGCCGCATAATCTCCTTGAGCTCATCAATGAACAGGGTGAAAACATCCAAAGCAATCATGTTGAGCTCAACGGTATCCAAGGGCTTCTGCGCGACCTTAGATCCGGGGGCCCCGGATGTGGATGGGGAGGGCGAATGGCGTGGAAGGGAAAATGCACGTGAGGGATCAAGGATGGACATATCTGTTAAAGATTCCGGTGTTGGAAGTAGTGTCCGGCGATTGATCAAGGCCTGTGGACGGTCGGAAAGGTGAGGGAAACAAACATCAGATTCCACAGGAACTCGTGTTCGGTCTGACTGGGTGAGGGGCATGTGAGAATCCCCGTGTCTGGACAAGGGGTCGCTAGAACACACCGAAGCAGTCGTGGTAGCGGGTTTACATGAAGAGTTGCTTACAGAAGAGGTTACAGTGATAGTAGTAGTGCTGCTGTGTACATCGGGAGGAGGGGGTGGGCTAGGTGCAGCGGATGTCCCTGATAGAGCATTCAACTGGAGTAACTTCTGAATGCGAGATTCAAGAGATTCTTCACACGGAGGTTGATTACCCCGGGTTTTGTTCACCTTGTCCGTGTTGGTAGGATGAGCACTCCCAGGATCAATGGCTTCTGGGATGGAATCAGATATGTGTAAGCCACGTTCGGTTGGAAAAGTGGATGAAGACCCAAGGGGTCTATTCCTTGGTTGAAGGTGTCGCACTGATTCTTCGTCATTCGGTTTTAAATCGGTCACGACCCGAATTTCACCAGCAGGTGGTAAATGGTCCAATGAACCACTGTTATCAGAACGGTTCGCTGATGCTCGACTGAACAAATGTGAATTGAAAGTTGTCATACAATGGGATGGCGGTAGGTCGCGTGATGGCGTCCTCTGGGTTCGTAGCCTACCGGGGCCCGGAGCAGTTGATTCCGTTGTGAACATGGAACCGTGCGAAACATGCTTACTTTGCACAGTATTTGGATGATGGCCGAAAGAAGGGTGACCTGAAAGTAGGCGACTCCGAGCAACTGCACATTCGGCGTCAGGCAACTGGTCAACGGAACCATTCCTAGGTAACATATCCGCCATTAGTTCCCCCAATAATTTGGCCCTATGTCTTCCTAAAGTGAAAATAGTGATATAAAAATGCAATACCCACCAAGAAAATCAACTCTGACCTCCATAATATTGCCCATCTTAGACGTGTGGTTCAGGGTGCTGGCGCATACTTTAGCACTTCTCGACGACCTGAACACCACCTGAGTCAGAAACAGACTAGTAAAAGTACCAACAACGGAAATACCGTGCCGACGCCCAGATGACGTTGTGTCAAGGGATGGTAGTAAACTTTTGCCTCCTCAATCATACCAAAAGGTTTACACATGTCTTCCAGATTTTTATAGCTTATGTTATCATTCAAATTTGAGAAGGTAACTTCCTTTTCTGGCTTCTCACCCACATAATATTCATCAATCTGAAATCCATAGAGTGAAAACCTATGAACTAAAAAACTTACTTTGAAGCTAGGAATAGGTAGATCAGCAGCCTGGCGTTTGCATAGCCCTCGAAAATGGAAAGAAGGTCTTGGATCAACTACCGGCTCCAAGTCAGGAAGGGTTTGCTGAGTGCGAGTTTCAGTGTGGAAGTTAGTACTTACTCCCTCCACAACTCCATCGATCCGATAGAGCTGCATGCGATAGGCGGGGTTTATCTCCGGATCCCGCAAAAGCTTGGCGGCAATGAAAGAGTGACCTCCGGATGAACTTTCCATTTTGGTACGAACCTGAGAACAAAGAAAAACAAGTTGTGAGAAGAAGATTAAGTTGTAAGATGGCCATCAAAGCCGATTTTAAATTACAGAAGGTGAAGATTGATGCACGGGACGCACTGAATCATCGATACCCTCGTCGTAAATCCAGAGGTTTCCTCTATAACATCTGCGGTTTGGAGAATAGCATTCTCTCATTACACTGCCTTCAACCATGATCCATCCTATCTGTTCTCCCCGCCATCACGAAGAGACTGGACCTTACCGTGGTGTGACGGTTTGCGCACCTCAGCGAT
>NW_008751872.1:448057-452397 GCF_000715545.1 Opisthorchis viverrini
GAGTGTGGTAACCACAGGGGGATCAGCTTGACCCCGGTTGTAACGAGACTGTTGGCGTCAATTGTGCTTCGTCGCCTTACGGTGGCTCGGGAGACACTGACTCGAGAGCCACTTGCGATCCAGGGAAAAAGGCTGGAAGTTGTGGAGCGTTTCATGTATCTTGGAAGTTGTATTAATTCTGACTGTAGTGTGACAGATGAGGTGAATGCACGAATCTGCAAGGCTCGGGCCGCGTTTGCAAACTTGAGACACCTATGGCGTCAGAATCGTTTATCCCTAAATCTGAAGGGACGTGTGTATCAGACTACAGTACGGGCTGTCTTGTTGTACAGCTGTGAGACTTGGCCTATTCGAGCAGCGGAACTGAGACGTCTTCAGGTGTTCGACAATCGTTGTCTCAGAACAACAGTTCGTGTGAATTGGTGTCGGTGAATCCGTAGTGAGGCAGTTGTGTAACGGGTACTTCCATTGAAGAATGTGTCCAGCACCAGAAGCTGCGTTGGTTGGTTACGGATGTTGGTGTTACGGATGCAGAACCATCGTTTGCCGAAGAGATTGCTGTGTTCCATGCCCAATTCAGAGTGGCGTAAACAGAGAGCTGGCCAACCCCTGACTGATGTCATGCTGTCGATGATGATGATGATGACCTGTTCTCCCGACTTACGGGTAAACTATGGGAACAACGACCTGTCATATCTGCTCTTTGTACCACTACCCTCTTCTTAAACGTATGTTATGAACAGTCCTTTGTCTGTTCCTTAATTGTTGCCCGCCATATCCCCAAAGTTTTGCCCCTAATTCCCCCCCCCCAGCTATGGCAGTTAAGCACCAGTGTGTATTACTGGTATCTTGCTGTCAATGACGATGACTCCCTCCGGCAATTTATTGGATATTCGGTGTGCAAATCGATCATCCGACGACAATAGCACAGCTGAACTATCCTCGGAGCTGGAATGCATCTGCACACATATGCCATGTTTCGACTCCGCTTCTGAACAGTGTCTTCGTTTATTTCAATGCCCACAGAGGCAATTGGCCTACCTAACTTTGAGACACTGACGAATCTAGTCCGAAGATCACCAAACGTTACCTCAGACTGTTCCGTTCCACAATTCTTAGGCATGTTGTTAATTCATCGAATGTCTCTACTATCACACGGGGGCGAGATGGCTCAAGTGGTTGGAGCGCGAATTTACCGACCGGAAGGTCCGTGGTTCGAACCCGACCTCCGCCACTCGACTTCCCCTGTCTAGGCTTGGGCAACCTGACAGTATCCCAGCCCTCGTGCTTCCTTCGGGTGGCATGGCAGCTAGGCACCGAAAGGGCGCTACAGCTGAACGATTTTTACTATCACACCAATGAACAATATCTCATCATACACCACAGAGTCCCTGGTTCTCATACGCACTTCCGACAACTGTTCCAAATTTTCCCTGCCAGCTCCCCAGGTGAGAACGCGGGGACGGTCCACATTGAAGTCCTGCTCAATATGGTCTGATTACGTGCCTCCAGTGTGCAGCCTTTCCTACCATGACCTAACTAGGTAATGAAACCACCACTGCCTCAAGTAAATCGTAACGTAGCGTTCCCGTCACTGTCCATCTACCATGAGCGAACAAAATTAAGGAGCCATGCATCACTGCAATCCTGTACGCGCTTTCAAGGAGGACTACCCGATCGACTATTAAGCCGCCGCGGCATGACGAAGTGCAGCTGATTCAAAAGGTCTTATAACACCGTCACCACTGCTAGCATTATTATGAAAAGCGGTGATGTCAGTAGTAGTGGTATCACGAACAACGATGGATGACTGCTTAAATGACCTGGTAAATCACAAAGAAGAGGAGCGTGAGTGTAGTGCAAAGCTGTGTCCCTACGAGGAATGGGCAGAAAAATCGTTTCTTTATAGCACCCTATCGGTGCCTAGCTGTCATCCCACCAGAAGGAAGCACTATGCCGAGATACCACCAGTTTTCCCAAACCTCATCATCATCGTCATCATCATGGTTACCTGTAAGAACCGCGTACTTGTCGTACAGTGGTTGTACCTGCCACAATTTCGCTCACCGATGATTTGGGGAGGTAAAGTAGGTGGCTGCCCATTGGATATGGGGCTGGTAAATTGGTGCGTAAATAAAGGTCTGTCAGCGAACCTTTAAGAGGGGTGCTTGGAAAGGGACCCATTCATCAAACACAATAGCTTCGATACACGAACGTTATTGAGGGCGCAACAGGGCCATGTCTCTAACCACCGGTGTGGCCCGCCTCGAGTTTCCCGTCCAGAGTGACGGCAATGACCAGCGCAGCTGAGTTTGCTGGTAACGGCTTCCATACTTCGCCGGCAAGTTATTGTTTGATCTCCCGTGACTCATTTTCACCCTTCACGTGGTTGTGCGAAAAGAACCCTTCGAGGAAGTCGGTCGACTGTTATAGGGGCACGCGGCAAAGTCAGCACAACCTGTATAGTGTGATATAGGATGTAGAATGATTTAGATTATTTTAGATTTAGATTAATAATAACTGATAGTAGTAACTTAGATTATATAATATTGTGTGCATAATCAGGGCGTCCGGTTCAAAAGGAGCTGTATCGTGTGCGTGCTTGATATCTGTGAGCGAATGTTTCTGGGGAATTTCGGCCCCACAATCATTAGTGGCTGGTAGTTGGTCTTCCATAGCCGTATCAATGACGAAGTTGAAGTGGAGAGGAGGACAACCTTACCTGACACCAATCGATGTTGTGAACTCAGATGAAAGCTTCCCCTAGACCTTCACGTGTCCGCGGGAGTTGGTATACAAAGCCTTAAGGAGGACCAAAAATCTATGGGGCAACACCTTTGCTCCGTAGACATTACCATAGTACCCGACGGTCCACGGAGTCAAACGCAGCTTTCACCTCAAGGAAAAAACAACCATTTTAGTTGCTGGAAGCAGTGTTGCTGTCCCAGAATCAGTCCGACGGTGAAGATGTTATCGAGGCAGAACAGAACCCAGTTTGATGTTCACAGATCTCTCCCCTTCGAAGGATAAGACCAGAGAGCACCTTCGATGCCACATCTACCAGGCTAGTGCCATGAGGGTTTTCACAGTGTCTCCGTACCCCTTTTGATAGCTGTTGACATGCCCTATTCGGAAGGCACTTTCTCTTCACTCCACATAGCAGCAATGAGCTTTGTTAGATGGGTCACCAGATATTCTCCGCCCCTTTTTGAAGATGGCTGGATACAGACCGTCCGGTCCTGGTGCCTTCTTACGTTTCAGTACAAATATTTTGTATTTCATTCTTTCTTCCGACGGGCGATTGAGGTATGCACTATCTCCGGAAGCTGTGTTGCAGGATACCAGCTAAACCGCTCCACCTTTCCAGTCGATGTTTTTGCGGGTGAAATGATGAGCCGCCTTCGGTCGTTTTACAGACCGTTGCTTTGCCAGGGCCAATCAGTCGTATCAGATTATATAGGACGTGGCCGTTTCCGGTAACAAAAGCCTTCTCCATCTTCCGAGCTTTCGATGTCCACCAAAGCCTTCGGTCTTCCCTTAGGTTCTTCATAATTTGGCATCTGAGGGATCTGTGTGCTCCGTCTTGCCGCCTGTCGGTGTAGATTTCCTGGCATCATCCTAAACTGGCGGTATCGACGACGTCCATTGGGCTAGGATACCCCTTTAACATTTTACCATGCCTCGTCCATGTGCTCGCTACCAGTAGCATGCTGGTTTACCGTAGAAAAAGTTTACCTAGCTCAAATCGATACTGTTGAGCTATCTTAGTTATTCGAAGATGGCTGATTTGCATGCTTCTTGCTGACTTGTGAGTGACTGAAGAAAAAAGAACTGTCAGGCACCATGGCGTGATCGGAATCAAGTTGCTTGCCCCAGAAGGAATGTCAGTCTGGAACTGTGGCTCTCCACCGGTGGCTGATGCCACGTGCTCCAACTGCGTCCACGGTTGATTTGCAGTTGGTGGCCATCAGGTTAGGTGATGCGAAGGCTTATGCTGAAACTTCGTACTGGTCAGCAAAAACATCACCATCATCAAAAACAGCAACATCAGTGTTGGCACTGATGCTTCACTGCCGTACGACCATAAGGTTCGTCTAGTTATATATACATATTTATAATTACATTAAAAGCCGTACAGTGAAAAGAAGAGAATGAGGGTGGGAGGGGACCTAGTGCTGGCCTGTGTCAAGCATTGTGAGGTGCCTTCACCTCCAACCGCTCAATCAATCTGGAGAAAACTGAGAGCACGAACGCCACAGACATCGATTAGCCGCCATTTCTTGCAACGTCTCCAGCCAAGCACAGACGGGGTCACGGGGACCCCATCCTGGAAGTCTCAC
>NW_008751872.1:456413-479235 GCF_000715545.1 Opisthorchis viverrini
ACCGTCCGGTCCTGGTGCCTTCTTACGTTTCAGTACAAATATTTTGTATTTCATTCTTTCTTCCGACGGGCGATTGAGGTATGCACTATCTCCGGAAGCTGTGTTGCAGGATACCAGCTAAACCGCTCGTCGAAGTGTTCGGTTCACCTTTCCAGTCGATGTTTTTGCGGGTGAAATGATGAGCCGCCTTCGGTCGTTTTACAGACCGTTGCTTTGCCAGGGCCAATCAGTCGTATCAGATTATATAGGACGTGGCCGTTTCCGGTAACAAAAGCCTTCTCCATCTTCCGAGCTTTCGATGTCCACCAAAGCCTTCGGTCTTCCCTTAGGTTCTTCATAATTTGGCATCTGAGGGATCTGTGTGCTCCGTCTTGCCGCCTGTCGGTGTAGATTTCCTGGCATCATCCTAAACTGGCGGTATCGACGACGTCCATTGGGCTAGGATACCCCTTTAACATTTTACCATGCCTCGTCCATGTGCTCGCTACCAGTAGCATGCTGGTTTACCGTAGAAAAAGTTTACCTAGCTCAAATCGATACTGTTGAGCTATCTTAGTTATTCGAAGATGGCTGATTTGCATGCTTCTTGCTGACTTGTGAGTGACTGAAGAAAAAAGAACTGTCAGGCACCATGGCGTGATCGGAATCAAGTTGCTTGCCCCAGAAGGAATGTCAGTCTGGAACTGTGGCTCTCCACCGGTGGCTGATGCCACGTGCTCCAACTGCGTCCACGGTTGATTTGCAGTTGGTGGCCATCAGGTTAGGTGATGCGAAGGCTTATGCTGAAACTTCGTACTGGTCAGCAAAAACATCACCATCATCAAAAACAGCAACATCAGTGTTGGCACTGATGCTTCACTGCCGTACGACCATAAGGTTCGTCTAGTTATATATACATATTTATAATTACATTAAAAGCCGTACAGTGAAAAGAAGAGAATGAGGGTGGGAGGGGACCTAGTGCTGGCCTGTGTCAAGCATTGTGAGGTGCCTTCACCTCCAACCGCTCAATCAATCTGGAGAAAACTGAGAGCACGAACGCCACAGACATCGATTAGCTGCCATTTCTTGCAATATCTCCAGCCAACCAGACGGGGTCACGAGAACCCCATCCTGGAAGGTGTACAACACCAACAACACCCAAACTCTTCGTGATCTCTTTCACGCCTTTCTGCCAAGTCATGTGCTGTCCACCTCGCGGTTTGCGCCATCCTGAAGGAGGCACGGAGAACAACACTTGTCTCGGTAGACGGTGTTTCGGCATGCGTAGCACATGACCGAGTCATCGTAGTCGATAATGCTGAATGTTTTCTCGGATTGAGGTGCCTACAGCACAACCGATTACCCGTTTTCTAATCACCTCGTTACTAACAAACTAACGCCATCCAAAACCAGCCGCGCTTCTGATGAATCCATGGTCGAAAACCCGAAGAAACCTCACATCATCTGTGCGTAGAAGCCATGTCTCGCAGGCATACAACAACACAGCCTTTACAGTAGCCTGGTACACACAAACCTTAGGATTTAGTGAGATGCCTTTTTGACGCCACCTTGGGTAGTTCACTCAAGTCTGATCCACAAAGAAGTGTGAGTGTGTAGGGTTTTGTCCGGGGATCCTGTCACTAGCTCCTAACTCAACAGTCTGACCCGCTCGGCTGCAGGAGGTTGGCCTAACCCGATGTCACAAGGGAGTAGGACATTACTCTCTCATCCTTGATGCGGATGCGCCTTTTGAGCAGCACCAGAGTCTTTGGTTTCAAAAGTAGTAAAACCGTATTGGCTAATGCGCCGGCGGTCACGGTCAACCGTTGGGCGATCGGAGTGTACGGTTTTCAGGGCCAACCTTTTGTAACTCGTCCTTCCTCAGAAGGCAGCACAGCTGCTTCCATGAATACGGACCTGCTGGTCGCCAGGGGAAAGCACCTTACTATCCTCAAACTCCTGTCGCAGAGGACTTTGCCTACAGACCGCCTCGTAGTCCGGGGTCTCGCTGCTCTTGGTCTGACTGCTCCCCTTTGGCGTTCCTGGCATGGTTGCACCTTGTGAAACGAAGTTCCAGTCAGTGTAACCCGCAGGATCATTGCAGCACTCTAGCCCTATCACAACGTCAAGGTGGCTTTAGGTCTGGAGCGGCAGTATGACTGCGACGCGTCGGTGTTAAACACTGATGTATTGCAGTCGATGACGATGACTGCAGCATGCGGACGGTGTTCACAAGTGCAAGTATCTCGATTGGAGTCCTAGAAGACCGCCCATTTGAGTCTCTGCAGCGCTAAGTCGGCCATTTGCGCATTCGTGCCCCAGACAACCACAATATCTAAGCTCTTAGCTCGAGTGATGGCTCAAGCGGTTATAGCGCGAAATTACTGACCGAAAGGCTCCTGGTTAGAACCCGTCCACCGCCTAGCGACTTCCCTTTCTAGGCTTGGGCAACCTGGCAGTATCCCAGTCCTCGTGCTTCCTTCGCATGGCAGTTAGGCACCGACAGGGTGCTATAGCTGAACAAGAGCAGAACGGTCAGCACGAAGTTTCCGGACCAGGAGAGGTATACAACCGAAAGTGAGCGGAAATATACGGTGAGTTCAGTTCAAACATCGTACGTGGGTATCGAATCCTTGTTTCCGAGACAACACATGTCAGCAGAAAGCGAACCCGTACAAGAGCAGTCCGCCCTGTTTCAGGATGCAAGCGTTAAAAGCTGTCAGCTGAAATGAGTGTCGAGGCCGGATTTCGAGTCTACGACGGTGGCGGCCGAGTTAACCATAGACACTTCAGCTAACAGCAAAAAGGGAGACAGATCACTTATCCCTTATGAATGGGCCTATTGGAATACTCTCGGCAACGGGGTGAAGGGGTGAATGACTATGTGAAGGGGAAAGAGAGGAGACAGATTTGTGAGAATCAAGCTGGGATTCCCGTGGCCCAAAATTTATCGATCACATGTTTATCTTGAGACAAGTTTTTGAACAGTGCAATTCTTTCGAACGTCCCAACTTAGTCGCTTCTTCGAATCTGAAGGCTAAGTTTGACTGTGTCGATCGTCCAAAATTTAGCGATGTCAGGTGATCACAGGTGCTCCTTCCAAATTGATATCCCATGTGACGGCACTGTATGAGGAATCTTGTGGACAGGACGAGCTGAGTTCACCACATCCAGTGGTGTAAGACAAAGCTGCCATCTTTTCCCTTTATTTTTCACCTTTCCTACTGATGTACTGCTTTAAATTCCTCTACCTGCCTCTGAAACCCGGGAAGTCAAAATGCTCCCCCCAATTATACTGGCGAGACTGCTTTTCTCCGTCGGGGTTCTCTAAAAAAATGAACCACTTGAAACAACCCAAATAATTCTGGGCAAATGCTTAGACTGCGCTTCACACCTGGAGGATGTAAACTGATGCGACAGGACTGGGTGAGATCAAACCCAAAACTCATCCTTCCACCAGATGGTGACTAGAGGTGGGAATTGGCTTGTGGTTTGGAAAGTGAAAACCTTGTGGATGATACTAATGTATTATGAGCCAAGAATGCAGACCGACTCTGATGGATGTTACGCCCCCTCCCTCGATGGTTATCACGTCCATCCAGGCATCTGATCAACGGTACACCATACAAGCCAACGGTGGCTCCGGAACGCACTAGAGAGCACTCCATAAAACAAAGAACGATGTCACCTTGAACTAACTTCACTCAGTTCTTAAGGCAATTGTGCTACATCCCTTAACGTCACACTAAACTTGTTAAACGTCATCATTCCGGAGTTACATCGTGACGTGTCAGAAACTTCGCCAAGACCACTCAGGGAACAAGAACAGAGAGGAAGAGGCCATGCACCTGCTGTTCTGTGAATCTTACGGCACTTGGGTTATTTACATGTATGGAAATTCAGTGTTAATGTAATGGGGAAAGCATTACCTCATATGCGAATTCGGGTTGAACATATAAAAGCGCGTGTATAAAAGTTTAACATAAATATACAACCGAAAACTCACCCTTACTCGAAAATCTGAGAGTAAGAGAAGCTCCAAGCGACACAATGTTGGAAAACATTCGACAAGGCCGGGCACCGCATACAGACTGGAGAGCCCGCCTTGAAAGTAGCCAAATTTTTGAGCATGATAACAAAAAAATTGGACATATTAGATAAGAAGAAAAGAGAAATACAAATAGCACAAATATATAGTGCAATTTCGCCTGCATCAAATTTTTTTACTTTTATCAAGAGTTCCTTTCTCGTACGCGCGTGATACGAACCGCTGCGGCGGTTGTCATATTCACGATGGCCGCAATATAGAACAACCGAAATGTTCCCAAAACTACAGCCCGAGAAATGTCCTGGCGTTTGAAGATATCTTTGCGGAAACCTAAGCTCCTCCCCAAATGTCATACTTCCATGAATAATAGTAGTAATGATAACAGAAGTTTATTTTCAGCTGATATAATTAGTCTGCGTTTTCAGTCGCCGACCACGGAGTGTGGCTTTAAGAGAAACTGGGTTTGCCTTCATAGCGATGTAAATACCATGAAACAGCGCAGAAAGAGCGCAACCACCTTAGTCACTTTTCGCCAGAATCTCCGTGAACGAATCCCTGAACAGAAACCAGTCATGAGACAGCAACGCTTCTCCAAATTATGGAGCGCCATGATCGACGCTGTTGCAGAATTTTGCGGATGAATTTGGGAAGAAGTTGATCATTGATATATCCAAAACTACCTTAAATTGCCGAAATCCACTGTTAATTGCGTGGCTGTCCGTATCTTACTCACCAAGTCAGGTGAGATATCTTCGGTTATCGCAAAGGCCTTTAAATATGGTTATGTGTATTCGGCAGCGTCCGGGTTGGCTGTTTAAACGCTAATATTTTTCGGTCCCAATATCTTCCGTGATTCGACAAGGCCGATGTCAAACATATTACGAATTTTCTCGGGTAGGCCGTTCCAGCGCATCTACCTGGAGATATACGTGCAATCTGTACAGCTATCTTGTGACGAATGTCATGGATATCGGCCTGCCGTTAATGCACGACAGGTCGAAAGCGGACATTTTATGCCCCGTGTGAATTGCTCAGCTTCGTCAAAGAAGGATGAAGGAGTCATGTCGAAGCGAGATGCTCCCACATGGTAGGATTATGCGTGAATGTGGTCAATAAAATCATATCTGGTGGTGTCATAAGGACACCTTAGTCACACGCTCGGCAACCTTCCAGAAACCACTCACATCCCACTATTGGTACCAGTTATCTTGCAGGCCAACTCTAAATGCATCCGAAGCGCTTCGTCGCGTGGTTTCCGTTACTTGTATGACCAAACAGGAAAACACTCACCAAATACTAATCGCGTGGCCTTCGGCATTAGCTGATTATTTTGCGGAAAATGGAGCCTTTTTATCTCCTATGTAGGTGTCCACTGCACATATTTCACACGCGTGCGGGCCAGTGCTGGCAGTGCTGGTTTATGCGCGAAACGCAAGTAACCCTGCTAGCTACCTCAACGACTAAATTCTTACCTTCCTAAAACTGGGCACCTACTCTGGCTCAACTAGTACTTGGTTTCCAGACCAGCAAACGTATCCACCTTTCCTGGATCCATTAAGCTTGTTGTCATCCCCTTTTATATTTTTCTGTTGACACCGTTGCATCTTAGGCATCCTGATACTCGCCACACGCTACCGCTTTCATTCAATTTCTTCCGCGTTACCCCTCTTCCCAGATTTCAAACTTCGACTGCACTTACTCAAACGCCCCGTAGAAATGTTAGTCCTGCAAAATGACTGGTCCCTAGTCAGCAATCACACGGTCCTCCAACAAAAGGAAAATTGTTCGTGATCCTGCATCCGCCTGACACTGTGTCAATCTCCGTCTCACCCATATCCAGCTGCCACAAAGCTGAGGATCCTTTCTCCGATCGCCACGCCCTTGGCGACCTTTAAGGGGCTGTCCGTGAACCGAGGCATGTCAGTGCAACGATGGAAATATCACGGCACTGTCACGGCACTGTCATACCCAGTGTGATGGCACTCCCCGTACATTTTCTCCAAAATCTCGGCCGCAACCTCTCTATCCCACTCAAGCCTGTAGTCGCAACTACGTGCAAAGTTTTCATCCGGCCCCGTCTCTGGGACGAGTTCATTCGTCCATGATGAATTTTCGCTCAAATTTGGCTAACCCGTTTTTCTGCATCAGTTTCAGCTCATCTCTTCCACAAGTTCAAATCCATATACGGTATTCGGTTCGCCGTGTGTATTAGCACAATGCTTCCATCCAAATCATCCCCTGCACTTGACTTCCCTATAGCTTAGTTTCAATTTAAACCACATTTTTGATGCAAAACTCGCCATGTTCCCCCAATTCGAAAATTCCATCTCCATCTCCACTTTTGCTCGTTGTGACTCCGGCCATTTACCCAGCTGCTTAAGGTCACTCATGGCCAACAATGTTTTTCAGTTTTAGTTCATGCCACCTGGCCGTCTTTGAACTAGTCAGACTTAATGAACTTTGTTCCCTAAAAACTGGTAAAGAAACCTATTATTACTATTTCATCGGACATTTCCCACTGTTTATGGCATTGTCCACTTTTTGCGCAATTCGCACCACCCGGAAATCCCCCAGTCATACTTCCTTCTCACTGTACGTACGATCATACCGGACGGCATACCACCCACAAGTTGGGAATAAGCACAAATATTATGTGGGAGAGGTTAGTGTAAAAATGGGGTACTGTGCCGGTAGTCTGCAATATGTTATCCAGAAGGAGTCCCGGCACAACCTGGGGCTAGGGGAAGCTGTACAGTAATTTGCCGACATCACTGAGTAGAAAGACGGAATGAGCATGTCAATGTTCATCATGTGGCACGCCGCGTCACATCCTGCAAGGCAAATGAAGTGATTGGAGACACGCAAGGCCACACTCGACACTCAAATCCCCGCTGCGCAGGAGCAGGTGCCACTGTGCCGCGTGTAGAATGTTTTATCGCTCTGTCGGGCCAGAATGTTCGGGAAAATGCGCCGACTTCATTTTACACATCAGCAGACGTTTTTCGCGTCATCTGTGGCAGGTAGATTACCTATTACTATCACTGCATGAAAGAAACCCATTCAATGAATATTGATTTGAGAATTGCCCTTTCCCCCTGCACACTGAGAAGTTCGGCCATGGAAAAATGAAAGCTGATGGTAGGCGACTGGTCGTACCAAGCGAATTTTGATTTCGAAGCAACAATTTGTCTGCAGGCTTAGTATTCTTAAGTACCAGTAACGGTTCACATGGAGACCAGAGTCTTAGGAACCCTGAATATTATCGTCAATGCCACCAATTAATTGAATGAATCGGACTTATTACTACCGTACACTCACGCTTTTGTCTTCGGCTCCTCTTGGTTGTAAAAGTGCACCGAATTCTGGGGCCTTCAAACGGTCCCTGCGACAAAATATTTCCGGGACAAAGAAGGACACTCAAAACTTGTTGAGCAAAATGATCTCGATTGTTTTAATGCTTCAAAATATAAGAACATATGAAGACATCGTTGCTGTTACTGGACGGACGCCTACGAAGATACCAAAGCTCAAATTTGTTGAATGAGTTATGAAGCTCAGGGATCGTTACGACCAAAATGATATGCACGTCCATGCTAGAAAGGTCGACTTAGATCGAAGCGTTTCACTCATTTTGCGGATTCATGTATTGATGCACGGCATCGAGGCTTTCCTCCAAACTTCAAGGATTGTGTTTGCTATTCCCATTTAGTGGTTCATGTGCACCTGAAAGGGACAAAAAATAAGTGTGGAGTGTTATTCTTTGAGTTTTGAGCGTAGACAATCGACTAAGCAGCGCAAGGACTAAACCGTAAAAGCGTTTAAATTGCTTTGAAGTGGGTATTAGATGCTGCGAGCGCAACAGTCGGAATGAGGCTATCCCAAGTACTCAATACCCAGAATGAGAAAAAATGTTGCCTACTAAAGGTATACGCTCTGAACTTGAAGAACTCCTCACAATGACATGTGTCAGTTTGGTCAATATTGAAAAACCTTTTGGCCGAAACTTGTTCAAACTTGTTCTGTTCGGAGGCCACGATATATATGAGGACCCAGGCGAATCATCACCAGACGCGTTTCATAATCAATGGATTCAGGGTGACAGCTTGAGGAAGAAGCTCAATTAGAGTTGCGTATTTTGCATCCTGTGCAAACAAATTGATCAGGCAAAAAGCCCATTTTTCTACCTCGCCTTGTATAGTCACCCTCTACATTCAACTCCGTACCATCGGATCTTGCTCGAAATCTCTCCAAAAACGCACAGCAACCGTGTTTTCTTGTCCGTGCCAGTTTAGTGGTGACCACATCGACATCGGATAATGCCTGTCCCTCATTACGCTGTCCCTTTTCTTAACCCCTCATACCCACAATCTCCAATGGTCATGTGTTTATTCAGTCTGTGAAATTATGATCATGTTTATCGGTATAGCACCCCCAAGTTGGGAATAACCAATATTATTTTTCAGGATGCGTTCTGACGCAGGCCACTCAGAATATCTGGAAGTCCATGCACATAATACGAGGAAAGGTGCGCCGAATCGTGTGTGAGACGACGAATACCCCTGAAGCCAATTTTCAGTGGTGCAGTGAAAGGGATATGTTCGAAGAGAGACAGATACCTAAATCCTTCTTGTCGTCGATCCTAGCAATGAATTCCGGTCCATTTCCAACATGCACAGTGAAGGTTTTCTCCGAGCTGCCACTAAGTGGCACATGGGCGTACTTTTCGTCATTCAGAGAAAGTTTTTAGTCCACCAACCAACACTTTCTAGCATAACATACATTTTGGAGGACAGTGACCTCTGAATCCCAAGAGATTAAGTATGCATCGACTAGAAGAAGGATCTGGAAGGTCACTGTAGATCGGAGGCACAGTTGGGCGCAAAAACCATCCTTGAGTAACTCTAATAAAGACCATTGCCGGTGTGTAGATGGATTTGATTTTTACTTGGAATATTTTGTCCGACTGGGTCCCCTTATTCCAGGGTGTAATTCTACCCCTTCAGACCGTGCGACTGGAGTATCTGGAACAGAGGGACGTCTAAGACTTGATCGAATGACTTTGATAAGTCGAGAAATATGCCATCGGTTATGAGTCCATCGTATTTAGTTTAAATAAGCCGTCAATCACTGCAATTTTGTTCTCACCCTAAAACGGTCTGGAAGAAGTTCTTGTTGCACTGGAGATATCTAGTTGGAGCTTGTGAGGTGATTTCAGATGCCCGCTTCAGAATGCGTTCCATCACATTGTGTGGTACGTTAATGATGCAAATAGGTCCGCAGCTACCGGGCGATGGTAGGTCACCAGTTTCATAGATGGGCGTGGCAGTTACTTCCTTCCAAGTAGAGATAAAATTAATACCGGCAAGTGATTGATGAAACATGGGTAGAAACTCTTTTCCAGTGTGAGCAACGTTTCCTTCAGGATACTTGGATTAGGTTGTCTGGAGCCGGCGCTCTGGAGGGGTTCGGTAAGTACAAGAGTTAAAGAATGTCTTCCACAGTAAACAACAAGTTAGGTAGAGGCCGTCCTGACAGGATTAGATGTAAAGCACGGCTGAGGCTGATCATTGTCCCTCTGGAAGCTTCAAATGCCGCAATCGGGTCGCTTATGTGATCCCTTGTTCTTTTCCCGTTCCTGCCTCATTAACGGCTTTCTGTGTTACAGCGGTTCCGCAATCAACAGAATTACAGCTCATCTGCGTCGCATTTGATTTTTCTTGGGAAAACATTTCGGACATTTTGCAGAAACTTCGAACACTCTTCTGTAGATTTCTGTCTGTGCAATGGATCCCTGTTTTTTTAAAACAAACATCGCGTCAGATTCAGGAATTTTTAGGACAGCGGTCCTCTATGACTCTTCCACTGAAGCTGGACCCAGTTTTATCTGCCGAAGAAGGCTGATCTTCCCTGAGAAGTCTGCAGTGCAAATGTTCCTAGCCCACTTCAATGATTCCGGAGTTCTGGCTGAGTATCAGGTGATATCGAAGGTCAGCACACAGTGGTCATTAGTTCCAAGTGCAGCTTCAGTGAACACTTATCGGTAAGTTACTTCACACTTCAGCAGCGACGATCACCTTTTCCGTTTCCAGGTCCCCTATGGACTGTGAAGTTTTCACCACCGTGTCACCAGTGAGATAGGTTAACCCCGGATAAGTACTTAGCTGCAATCGTAATCTATACCATTCCTACAGTCCATCGACACTGTCTTGTAGATATCCTGGTTTTGGTGTGACTTGATTGATCTAACCAGACGGGAAGTTGTCTTCTTGTCGTGCTATAACGATCTTGTGGGTCATACGGGCTGGAACTCGGCTTCTCGTCGAAAAACCCACCCTGCACAATCCGTATCTCCTGGACCCAACCAAACTCCGCAAAACTCGTGTTGCGGTACCACGTTCCGCTGTAATCTATTTTAATACTGACGGGCACGCCAAATACACAACCACTGCCGATAATCATCTGGCTTCCCTGACCGGCGCTTGCGAAGCCAAATCACGGAATGTGGTCGTTCAAATTACGTTTTCTTGGAGCGGAAAAAGGCTATCCCTGAGTCTGGGAGGTTCGAAATTGGGCATCCCCCAAGTTGTTATAACAGATTTCTCCATGTCAGTCAAAACCTAGTAACAATGAAGCCTAATGATGTTAATACCTTATTGACGCTAGCTACACAACTGTGATTTGTTAATTAGTTTTTTACCAGCTGAATAATTCATCTGAGCTGAATACCAGGACTATTATAGGCGTACCCTTTAATCGTTCGTCGACCACCACTCCACCAGAAATTTTCACAGAGAACGGAGTACTCTATTTCATTGCTCTGATCGGTTATACTCTAGGATGAACGGATTCATCACCGGATTGAATGTGCTTTTGTCAACCGCTTACCCAGCAAGTATGCGATATGAAAGGCCCCGCAGTTGCAAATGCGAACCATTGTCATGTTTCACCACAACCATAATACTTTCCTAGCTAATAGACCCGTCTACATGAACATAGTAGGACTGTGTGCCGTTTATACAGTATTCATTAAGACAATGTTATGGACTAAACGAATACGACGATTGTGTGGCCAGCTTTTACTAAACGATCCCGCTTTGCTCCTAGGAAGTTCGTGCAGAGTACACGAGACGAGTGTGTCGTTGTGCCAGAATTATGGAGGACAAAAGCAGGCCGCGTCTAATATTTTGTTAGTGAAGTTCAGAGGTAACCTTGCGCTTAAAAAATGGCATGGCATAGGTGTCGCGTCGGGTTCGTCAACTGCTGGTGCCTCACTCAGTTTACTGCTCAAGTGACGAGCATTAGCAATCCATTTTAAACGATCGCACTAACAGGATGCTTGTCAGTAAGCAAATACAATATCAGAGTACAGTGGGGATAAATTGACTTATCACTTTGAACAGTAGTTATGGTAATTCTGCAATTTTCTCTGGACGCAATTGTGATGTTCTCCAGTAGTGTTTGTCTGGCAAACTCTCCTCTATTGGCTGTAGGCCGAAACACCCTCCGCTCCCTGGGTTTCACCCAACATGTAAATGCTTCTCCATGCCGCACGCATAACTGTTGGATACAGTGTGAAATGTAGGGTGGCTATTCCCGTTCAACAGATACAGACGGTTAATCTTGCACAACTTAATCTGGCGTTGGTTTAGGTCCTAAATCTGGCACGTAATGCAGCTGATGGCCACGTTACCAAAATGGATGAGAAATCGCAGCATACTTGTTGCCGGTCAGGGTTGCAGACTTGACAGTTTTTTGGGTTATTTGTGTGTTTGTGGAACGAACGATACGTGGTAACAGATAAGCTGAATTTAGTTTGTTTATTGAACAAGGTAGTTAACGGTTAAGAACTCGCGGCACCCATCCACTCAACTTCAGGTCAACATTCCAAGAAGAACGCAGCCCAAACCTGAGAGCTGGATGATTCGACGAACCGTGTAATTGAACTCCATGGGCGCATAGTACAGTGTTTGTGACTCTCCGTGGCTACAGTGCCTATGCACTTTTTGGTAGCGGTCGACTTTAATATGGTAAAAGAAACTTTGCTTGGTGTTATCAAAATAGCCGACTTACATAGACACCACAATTCTTAAGGATAAACACTAGATAAAGAACGCGTAGGTCTGCTCTAACATTTGCGTCACCGATGGTTGATGTAGAAGTTTGAGTCACCCGGCATCATGAGTCGCTCGGCAGATCCCGTCGTTTAACCAGAATTAGCACACAGAACATCAGTTGTCCAGGTGAATCAACTTGAAATGAGTAATTCTTGAGACGGCTAAGGACAATCACTATCACTCTTGATCGGGAAAATCTTGCCGGTGTCGCACGTGCTGCTGGAAAACCGAACTCAAGAGATGCACAAGGTTTACGGAATTCACAAGATGATCGGATGAGTTGTTTTCGCCTCTCGTAGTTGTCGCGCATAAGTTGGCTCGGAGCAACCAGGCCAGCAGCCATATCGATGGAACTCTGATTTCAAAGTGAAGGAGCACATCCGCCATCGATTTCAGCGACCCAACATCATACGAGTCCTCCGTGTCACAGTCTGACGAGGAGCCACCATTTACTGCAGAACCTTCGGCAAAACTGACAGTTGAATTATATGACATTGATCTGGCACGAAGAACGTGTTTTTCAACATTTTGACAGAGTAGCTCATCGCTCCTCAGAGACCTCTTGGGGGGTTATTGGAACCATCTACCTTCACGACTTCTACGTCACAGCCGTCAATGAATACCCGATTAGAGGATATTGTGATTCTGAACACAGTAACAGAATTTGGCTCTTATTGTCGTATAAGATGGTCCAATTTTTCTGACCGAAGATGATCAGCATTCGTAAAATAATTATCTAGGAATAAGTGGTTGAAGCAGGTTAGAAGGCAAACCTGGCTCCCTTCGAAAAAAATACACTTTCGAAATGAAAATAAAAACGGAATATCAACAGCGAAGTTGGTTTCCAATTAAGCGCCTGCTAACTGTAATTAACCGAGGTTTTGATTAAGGATAATAATGATAACAATAATGTATATTCCCAACTTGTAAGTGACATGCCGCCTGGCATGATCATGGTTTTACAGTCAGAATGGAGCATGACTGGGGGATTTGTCCGGGTACGGATTGCACAAAAAGAGGACAATGTCATAAACAGTGGGGAATACCCGATGATATAGTAATAATAGGATATTTCCCAATTTGTTGGGAAAAATGGGCGTGAGGTTCGACTAGATCAAAGACAGTCAGGTGACATGAACTAAAATTGAAAACCATTGCTGGCCATGAGTGACCTTGGGTAGTTAGGTAAATGGCCGGAGTCACAACGAGCAAAAGTGGAGATGGAGATAGGATAATTCAAATTGGGAGCACATGACACGTTTTGTCTCAAAAATGTGTCAGTGGTGCTTTTTGCGGGAAGAAACGATAACTCAGTTGTGATCTGGACCAAACTTGAAGGGAACAACGGAAGCAAATTGAGTATCTATTGATTCCTCCTGTGAATCAGCGGTGAACAAGGGTAACTTTTCTTGTTTTCTGGCTACTCATGAGTAACGTGATTTACGCCCGTTTAATATACCGCCGTTTTGTTTCCTTGCTGCTTTTTCTTCGGTTCCGCTCTTGCCTGAGCTCTGCCTACGCCCCAGGCATTTTTTCATTATTTTTCTGCTCGTCCGTCATCGCTTGCAAATTCGTTTCGGTTCTAGCTGTTGTCGAGAGTCCCCTCAGACAGAGAAACTAATCGGCCGGGGTCAAACCGAGAGCTCCTCAGATGTGGGCGAACGTGTTGTCCACCACACCGATTCGACACCCGCAAGGGTTTATTTTGTATTACCAATACAACGCATTTGTCAACTGGTGGCCCAGTAGCCGCACAATGCTCTTAGATTCAGAACCTTTGAAAGCGAAGTATAACATTTTGCGCCAGTATCGCATTTTTGTCTGTGTGCTTAAACCAAAAACCACTTTATTCTACTCCTAAAGTTTTGCAGCATAAAAACTCTCATCGTCCACTGAAGCAATCATGCCACATGGCGAAAAGTCTTGTGAAATAATTCCTCAACATCGCTGAGAACAAGGGATGCCTGGATAGGATTCAAAATATTGCACTGATACTCCTATCCTTCGAAATTTCTATTCCATTTTGCGAATACTGGGCGCCGTCAGGTAATACTTGGAGAGGTTTGTTTAAGGCGGACATAAGCGCGCAATCCGTTTGATCACGTGAGGTGAACCGTCGTATCACGCCGCCGATCAAACACATTTCCTTACCTCCCAAACGAACTTGTTGTTTTCTGGGCCGTTATCTCTCCATGCGGCCAACTCAGACTGACTGCCCGTACTTACACTTCAGCGCACCCTTTGGCTTGCACTTTCTGTTGCGTGCAGAACTCCCTACTGCCCCACTGGACAGTTTTCGCTCCTGCTGAGTACGTCATTGTTAGGTTACGTTCTTTCCAATCACAGTGCTTACCAAAACGCTTGGCTGTAGAAGCAGCACCTGACAATTCGCAAGCTCGCTGAATTGAATTAAAACTGAAAAATCGTTCCTGGCTGTGAGCGAACTTGAGCAGCTGAGCAAATTGCCAGGGTCACGTAAAGGAAAAAGGAAATGGAAATAGAATAATTCAAGGCTGATACTATTACCACAAGCCTTAGAACATGTAGTTGTAACGACCGTTTCGAATTCTTGAGCAACGAGCACCAAGGTTAGGAACCAAACCGGCAAAACTCCAAACGAATGGCTACGCAAATGTGCTGTACTATAAAAAATGAAAGTAGTTACACGGAATACAAAATTACAAACCTCAACGGTTTTCGACAAACGGTGAGGTACTCCAAAAGGCAAGCAAAGCCGATATGGATCAACAGTCAACGCGTGAACGAAACCGCGTCTCAAACTCATGAATTAAAACAATATATAGCTGCCCAAGGATTTGGTACAAAAATAGTATAACCAGAGCGGTAAAAACGATTTGCGTGGTAAGAAAAACGGAGAATATAGATATCTTGTAAAACTGAAATAGGGTTCAATTCCACCAGTCCAAAAAAGGGCGGTCCATTTGAATTGTTAACCGGGAAGGCAGTCATTCAAGATTGGAGGCAATTTTAAATATATATGAAGTTGCAACACCGCCGGCCAAAATTCCTCCGACGGTCAGTAAGCGAACAGGTAAGTTATCAGGAGAGCTCTAGCCTACAAGCATGCAACGTTAGCCACCGACCTGAATGGTCCGAGTCCACTCCTGCCACAAAGGCCGGTTTCAACGGTACACACGCCTACCCACGATATCACGCTGAACTAAAACTCGGCTGTTCTAATACGTCTATCAAGAAGCATCCCTAAACCTGCGTACCCCCTCGTTAGTCCTCCCCTTCCAGCAAACATAGGGTCCTAACATCGCGCTTGATGACACCGGAGCTAGTGCGGAGGGAAACCGTTCTGACGAGGCCGTTTGCATCCGTTTGACATTCGGTGACAATACCCAGCGGCCACCTTCCTCTAGAGAGATGTTCGGACACTACCATAACGATCTCACCCTCCCTGAGGTTTCTGTTCCGACTTAACCACTTATGGCGTAACCGAAGCGTTGGAATGTATTCTTTCATCCACCTGTTCCAGAAAACTTCCGACAAATACTTCACTTGTTTCCAACGTCGGGTGAGCCACTCTTCTAAATCGCAATGCGATGGGTTTAAACGAGTTAACTCATCACTGTATACTTCCGCTTGAACCTGACGGGTAACGACCACCCGAGATTCGGTCAATTCTTTCACTTGTAGGTGACCTATAAACGGCATGACGCCAGACCTTCCAAATTTGTGCATGATGTAGTGGATGAAGCGCCTCAACCATGCAACTGATTTCAACAATACAAACCAGCTAGACCATCGGGCAAACAAACGCTCGGAAACACTTCGAGTAGAAATAACGTTAATAGTTGCTGGGCCCGCTTTCAGCTCAGCTGACGACAGGCAGCTGGCGGCGACTCCCACACGATTACCTGGACCCACTGGCCCAAGAATAACCCAACCCAGCGGTGTCTTCACGGCAAATGGCTCTTTTCGACCTCCCAAACGCTGATTTAGCACCCAGTGAGCTTCTGGAACGTCACAGCCAATCAATATACCAACCGATTTAGAAGGAATATCCTCAAAGGGCAATTCTTTCAGGTGACCCCAGCGACTTGCGATTTCCGAGCGTGAATCCACGACTAATGATGGGAGGATTTCAGATACTACTGAAGCACCTTTCACTAAAACAACCTCATCACCGTGAAGTGGACACACCTCGAAACTTCCAGATTCTCCAACTGCTAAACAAGATCCACTGATTGTCTGTATTTCACGCGGCGTTCGATGACTCTCTATGCCGAGTTGGTGCAGCAAGTTATGACATACGATAGTTGTATCGGACCCACTGTCTAAGAAGGCATACGTGATCAGTTCTGCCGAAGGACCTCTCAGACGAACTGGAAGTAGTCCTAGGGAAACAGCCGTCCTGCGGTCAGTCATTGCATTGCTTTTGACTACAGGAACTAACTCTGCTTTTTTATCTAGTGGTTTCGAATGTAGCAGAGCGTGGTGTTTGGCTCGGCATCCATCCGCCCCACATCGATATTGCAGTTGGCAGTCCTTCGCTTTGTGGCCGCCTTCAAGACACCGAAAACAGGCATTGAGAGACCTTAAGGTGGACCATCTTTCCACTGGCTCGAAGGACAGAAAGCGCTCACAGTTGCTGATACGGTGTTCACCACCACAAACCTTACAACTGATCTCGCTCAACAGTGGGGCCTGATCTGAGCAAACGATCGCATGACTCCAAGCGGTTCTGCTCTTGCCTACATCTGTAACAGCTTGGCCACGTACACCTTGGTCCTTCTGCGTAACGGATTCTGCCAGAAGGCCGTAACGACTGATTAGCACTCTCGTCCTTTGAGTAAGGAACTGTGTGAGGTCGGCGAAGGTTGGCTCTCCCCGATCATGAGTGGTTTGGTAAACGAATTCCGCCCACTTGTGTTGTAAAGTATTGGGCAAGCACCTCACTAACCTATCCAAATTCTCCAGGAAACTCAGTTCTGCACTGTAGTTCATCTGAGTCAGAGCTATTTTGCAACTCTGCATCTTGAAGGCCAACTGAGTCAGACCTCTTGCCTTACACGAGGTAGAACGAAAACATTTAATCATATCATCTATCAGGGCTCTAGCAACCACACGAGACCTTCCGAAAGACTTGTTCAGAATGCGGCGGGCTCGTTCGTATCCTTCCGCAGGCTGAGGCATGAGGCAATCTTCGATAGCCTCCCTGGCTACACCGGAGCACGCGTTCACCAATTGTACTAGCCTCTCACTTGTCTTGGGTCTTGCATTCGACGTAAAGCTGGAATTGACGCATAAACCTCCAATAGCTCCTGGGTTGACCATCAAACTGCATGAGGCCGATTTTAGGCAACTCCAGGCCCTCTATAATGGATTCCAGATGACGGAAGTCACCTAATGCATTATGCTTTGGTTTTCCTACTCCGAGACTATGTCGATTTTCAGAGTTCAATGGCGTTACCATCTTTCTGCAGTCATCAACATAGCTTTTGAGGCGACTATTTGAGGACTTTAAAAAACCTGTCTGGTTGCACTGCTCTAAGCCGTCTTCGCTTCCAGCCAACGAAGCTTCCAGCTCAGCCAACTCTACCTCGGCTTTAGCCTTTAGGAGTTGTTTTATATGGTTAGTTTTCATTGCATCTGACTCAAGCTCGATTTCCTCTTTAAGTTGTCTCTCTTTAAGCTGTGCCAACAGTAGAGCAGCTTCGGACCCCGATTTCCCCCAACAAAACTTGGAGGCTATACTAGCCTTAGAGCTCATCGCTGAAAAATAACCGTGTCCGACTTGCAGACTTTCTTTCTCAAATTCTTCTCGTTTTGAATTGACCGACATTGACCTGGTGATTGGCATCCAGACAACCACGCTTGCCAACGTTGAGTACTGTAACGACCATTTCGAATTCTTGAGCAACGAGCACCAAGGTTAGGAACCAAACCGGCAAAACTCCAAACGAATGGCTACGCAAATGTGCTGTACATAAAAAATGAAAGTAGTTACACGGAATACAAAATCACAAACCTCAACGGTTTTCGACAAACGGTGAGGTACTCCAAAAGGCAAGCAAAGCCGATATGGATCAACAGTCAACGCGTGAACGAAACCGCGTCTCAAACTCATGAATTAAAACAATATATAGCTGCCCACGGATTTGGTACAAAAATAGTATAACTAGAGCGTTATAAACGATTTGCGTGGTAAGGAAAACGGAGAATATAGATATCTTGTAAAACTGAAATGGGGTTCAATTTCACCAGCCCAATAAAGGGTGGTCCATTTGAATTGTTAACCGGGAAGGCGGTCATTCAAGATTGGATGCAATTTTAAATATATATGAAGTTGCAACAGTAGTAACCGAAATTGAATACCTATATACTCGTGCTTAACTTATGTGTAGCATGTATAATAATATTCTGCATTATATACTGCATCAAAGTTGCAGACCAATCAGAAGCGAGTGGCGCTAAGGGAACCCCGATGCAAGGTGTAGTTAGGGTCTGCGAATGCCAGCGGGGCCAATGACGTTCCTGGTAGCCACATGTTGTTTATATTCCGCTAATGCAGAAAACCAATCACATGTAAGTGCCACTTAGGTAACCCTCATGCGACGTACCCTTGGGGTGCTGCTGGCAGATTGACGAACGCCGCTCGTGGTAGCACGGACGTAACAGAGAGGGGTCACATTCTGGAAAGTCACAAAGCAAATGCGGATGATTGGAGTACATTGGATATGTATTCCGGAAATTCCGTAAAGAAATTTAAGGAGACAACCTTGAGTACATCGCATGCACATTAACGGCCAATAATGGATTCAGCGATCAAACGAAATGTAACGTAAAATATGGAACCTTTGTCAACGAGACGTTCAGTCGCACCAAAATTCAATAGATACACCGCATAAAACCAAACCCCACAGGATGGATGCTGGTCGGCCCAGAAGAAACGGGAATGAAAATATAACTGAGTGTTTCGTGGATGTCCAGTGGCCGAGGAACAGAACACCAGTGAAATGAAATTCCTCTTGTTATCTCTCATACGAATTGGTCGCGCACAATAAATATCTCTCTTATGACTGCATGGTTATACATTGTAGCTGGGTTGCGCTTTAGTTATCACGGATTTACGTTGTCAGCACTGGCATCGCGTCCATTTTCAACCCGGAATGCAGATAATAAAATAGGCTGATTTGACATTCTAAGTGTCAGCTATTGCGTGTTACGCCTACCAAATAAGGTGACTCAAACGCAAGTGTGAGCGGAAATGGTGTGCTAAGTTATAATGTGTACGTCTGGTGGGCTGGCGCAGCATGGTTTCACTGTGCGTTGCAGGTGCATTTATTGTACTTAATGTGAATACGTTGGGCATGTGTCAGCCGTGCGAGTCGCCGGAGTTTACGCAGTGGGAAATGTTATGCCGTTGGCAAATACGGAGTCTACCTGTAACAAACTAGGTGAAACTCTGGCGCTTCACATAGAACAACGAAGGTTACATTGGCTAAAAGTCCCGCTCCCCATGGGCCACGTAATCTAAGAACACCGTGACTAAAATCATTGATTATAGCACGCCTGATAGAAAGTGACAAAAAATTAAATGTACAATATTTGCGTGGTACGTGGTATCGCTTGGCGAACCCAGCGAAGGAGTAACACACCGATGGCGTTCATTGTCTCAGTGCGCTGACACAGTGGGGTCACGTAGCCCACATAGAATGCACGAATGCCGGCAGTGGAAACATTCAATTAACCAAGCGGAAATAATTGGACGGGAAATCCTGTATGCAATGTTCACATCTACCAGGTAACTGGCTGATTATTGTGGTTTGTTTTCGCTAACCAAGCGGATAAATAAAACACTAATGGGTTAGGACGTGCGTTATATGCGGTGCTTGTGGCTTCACAATTTTTACCGCTTGCTAATTGGAAGAGTGATATAGAATTTGTAAATTATTGCTCACTGTCGTCCATGTTCTCCTCCGGAAACTCTAGGATACAATGTTCAACGTGGACAGTAAAATGCGTGGTTAATGCTTCCCCGCATGGTAACTAGCCTGGATGTTTGTTGCTGGCAGCGCATGGGTTGTCATATTTTGGACCCCTGTACTGTGCATCGTTTGAAGTTTGGCGGCAACCATGCTTTTGTTCAGTTTCTTGGTTTCCCGGGGGAAGGATTCTCATGTGAACGCATAAAAAATATCGGTTGACGTACACCACGGAACGTGTTTGCGGCCAATTTTTTTCAAGTCGTTTGTTTGCGAATGATCAGACGGAAATATGGAGTGCAAATGAATGAACACGATGTACATGAAACAACTGGTTCTAGTCATGAATATGATAGCAGTGCATGCGGTGCTGCTATCCTGTGTTCTGTGCATGCTGGATAGATGAGGAAGTTTAGCTGGGCAATGACTAGTCCAACATGCGAACAAGGCTTACTTTGTGACCAAGTGGTTTGCGGCGCTTTACTGATCTTGGTGGATCAAAAGGCGCCTAGTAAACTGAAAAGGGAAACTTTGGCTAGGCATAACACTGCTAAAAAAACACTCAGTGTTGTGTGGTCAGTAGGCGACATTTGTTCTTTCATTACTGTCACAGACGATGATGCATAATCAAATTACCGAGAAAAGGGATGGAAATTGTCCTCGTCGCAGTTATGCTAAAGGTAATCGCACTTGCACGGATAGTTGTGTTATTTTAGGTATGCTGCAGTAAGCCCAAATGACCGAATAACAAACGAAGCGTGCGGCGAAGGGTGCTTGGGTTTCTAGATGGACGTGTCTACTTATCTAACCAATTGTGGTTTTCAATCACCTGGTACACTCAGGAGGCTCCACATAGGGATAAATAAAACACTAATGGGTTAGGACGTGCGTTATATGCGGTGCTTGTGGCTTCACAATTTTTACCGCTTGCTAATTGGAAGAGTGATATAGAATTTGTAAATTATTGCTCACTGTCGTCCATGTTCTCCTCCGGAAACTCTAGGATACAATGTTCAACGTGGACAGTAAAATGCGTGGTTAATGCTTCCCCGCATGGTAACTAGCCTGGATGTTTGTTGCTGGCAGCGCATGGGTTGTCATATTTTGGACCCCTGTACTGTGCATCGTTTGAAGTTTGGCGGCAACCATGCTTTTGTTCAGTTTCTTGGTTTCCCGGGGAAGGATTCTCATGTGAACGCATAAAAAATATCGGTTGACGTACACCACGGAACGTGTTTGCGGCCAATTTTTTTCAAGTCGTTTGTTTGCGAATGATCAGACGGAAATATGGAGTGCAAATGAATGAACACGATGTACATGAAACAACTGGTTCTAGTCATGAATATGATAGCAGTGCATGCGGTGCTGCTATCCTGTGTTCTGTGCATGCTGGATAGATGAGGAAGTTTAGCTGGGCAATGACTAGTCCAACATGCGAACAAGGCTTACTTTGTGACCAAGTGGTTTGCGGCGCTTTACTGATCTTGGTGGATCAAAAGGCGCCTAGTAAACTGAAAAGGGAAACTTTGGCTAGGCATAACACTGCTAAAAAAACACTCAGTGTTGTGTGGTCAGTAGGCGACATTTGTTCTTTCATTACTGTCACAGACGATGATGCATAATCAAATTACCGAGAAAAGGGATGGAAATTGTCCTCGTCGCAGTTATGCTAAAGGTAATCGCACTTGCACGGATAGTTGTGTTATTTTAGGTATGCTGCAGTAAGCCCAAATGACCGAATAACAAACGAAGCGTGCGGCGAAGGGTGCTTGGGTTTCTAGATGGACGTGTCTACTTATCTAACCAATTGTGGTTTTCAATCACCTGGTACACTCAGGAGGCTCCACATAGTCTGCTGTAACTCAGATAGTGGTCACACTATGCTGTATCTGTAGTCAACGAATCAATTCTCTTTATCTAATATAACCGTCAAAGTTACATACGTCAAAGCGGTATCCTTGTGAAATCGTGCGTTAATCTTACGTAAAAAAACTTGATATGTAGCCGAAAGTGAAGGTAAGTTGGTAATACTACAGTTACCCTGGTTTTGTTTACACTGCTTACACCTCCGTGGAAAAATTATTTTGCATCCGGGCTATAGATGAACCAAGTATATAGAGAAACCAATTTGCCACCTGCTCATTTCACATTGCTTATCACTGTCTTTGGGACAAATGCACCGCATCCCACAATGCAACTTTGATAGTGGGGTCAATGTTTCAGTTTGGTTGGTTGTCCACGTAAATGGTATACTGAATGTCAGCGGTTAGCGAATGTGAATAAGGTGCGTAATAATATGAACCGTGCTATACGTGTAGTATGATGTTTCGTCGCCTGACGCAAATTTTACGACTAGCTAACACAGCCTAAATGCTGCGCTCATTTGTGGCTTAGGTGCAATTTGAAAGTAGATGGGCCCAATTTTAGTTCATCCTACCAATGCTGAGGTACACCTTGTGTAGGTATTAACTACTGGTAACACCACGTATACGCTGTCCAAATTGACCATCCGTTTGATTATGCTGTCGATGTCACCTGTGACGCTTGTTCGACCGGAATAAACCAGAGGTTTGGTCCTCCCTTTATCTCGCATGCACATCACCACATGCGCTAACAAAAATACGAAAACCAACCACCTTAGTACTGTTAGTGACGGTTTAGCTAGCTGGTTAAGTGAAGGTTTCCACTGCTGGCATTCGTGCATTCTATGTGGGCTACGTGAC
>NW_008751872.1:479896-492527 GCF_000715545.1 Opisthorchis viverrini
CTGCTCATTTCACATTGCTTATCACTGTCTTTGGGACAAATGCACCGCATCCCACAATGCAACTTTGATAGTGGGGTCAATGTTTCAGTTTGGTTGGTTGTCCACGTAAATGGTATACTGAATGTCAGCGGTTAGCGAATGTGAATAAGGTGCGTAATAATATGAACCGTGCTATACGTGTAGTATGATGTTTCGTCGCCTGACGCAAATTTTACGACTAGCTAACACAGCCTAAATGCTGCGCTCATTTGTGGCTTAGGTGCAATTTGAAAGTAGATGGGCCCAATTTTAGTTCATCCTACCAATGCTGAGGTACACCTTGTGTAGGTATTAACTACTGGTAACACCACGTATACGCTGTCCAAATTGACCATCCGTTTGATTATGCTGTCGATGTCACCTGTGACGCTTGTTCGACCGAAATAAACCAGAGGTTTGGTCCTCCCTTTATCTCGCATGCACATCACCACATGCGCTAACAAAAATACGAAAACCAACCACCTTAGTACTGTTAGTGACGGTTTAGCTAGCTGGTTAAGTGAAGGTTTCCACTGCCGGCATTCGTGCATTCTATGTGGGCTACGTGACCCCACTGTGTCAGCGCACTGAGACAATGAACGCCATCGGTGTGTTACTCCTTCGCTGGGTTCGCCAAGCGATACCACGTACCACGCAAATATTGTACATTTAATTTTTTGTCACTTTCTATCAGGCGTGCTATAATCAATGATTTTAGTCACGGTGTTCTTAGATTACGTGGCCCATGGGGAGCGGGACTTTTAGCCAATGTAACCTTCGTTGTTCTATGTGAAGCGCCAGAGTTTCACCTAGTTTGTTACAGGTAGACTCCGTATTTGCCAACGGCATAACATTTCCCACTGCGTAAACTCCGGCGACTCGCACGGCTGACACATGCCCAACGTATTCACATTAAGTACAATAAATGCACCTGCAACGCACAGTGAAACCATGCTGCGCCAGCCCACCAGACGTACACATTATAACTTAGCACACCATTTCCGCTCACACTTGCGTTTGAGTCACCTTATTTGGTAGGCGTAACACGCAATAGCTGACACTTAGAATGTCAAATCAGCCTATTTTATTATCTGCATTCCGGGTTGAAAATGGACGCGATGCCAGTGCTGACAACGTAAATCCGTGATAACTAAAGCGCAACCCAGCTACAATGTATAACCATGCAGTCATAAGAGAGATATTTATTGTGCGCGACCAATTCGTATGAGAGATAACAAGAGGAATTTCATTTCACTGGTGTTCTGTTCCTCGGCCACTGGACATCCACGAAACACTCAGTTATATTTTCATTCCCGTTTCTTCTGGGCCGACCAGCATTCATCCTGAAATAGAATCAAACACAACTATTCCATGAGGCAACTTTTCCAGACAATTTAGGTACCAGAGCCCCGTTATCCCAGTTAAACACTGGTTACACCACCGTACCACGATGTGGAGTTCCTTTGGTTTGATGTTGTGGACCTGAAATTGAGAAACACAAGCTGTTGCTAGCTTTTACACGAGCTGTCAACGAAAATCGACTCCTAAGCCCACATTAGGACTCACATGAGCACGTATATATGCACATAATCTCAAGCAACAAAATGAAGCAGGGCGTTTAAAAGAAGCATATACATTGTTGGCTTTTTACTGACGTGAAAGCGTAGAAAATGGATCTATTCAAATATTTGCACACAGGAGCACCAAAAGACGGTTATAATGAGGGTTGGATAACGCAGCTTCGATGGTACCAGCGTGCACAATACGGGCACTGCACCCAGTTGATTGTCCGTTCTGCGTTTTCCTCCGGATCTTCCAGGCCACAGTCGGCACAGACGTTTTCATCTTCCAAGAATTCCTGCAGTGTCGGTCCCGTAGCCGGTGCATCGGTTACTTCAACCCGAAGATGGCGCCTTGCGCCATAAAATGCCGCTGTCAGCCGCTCACCGACCTGGATGGCTGGAACAGTCCTTTCTTCTTCGGAGCTCGCGAGATCTTCAGCGCCCGATGTTACCAGTCCGTCGGAGGATTCCGTCTGGTGGAGAGCGGGAGCATCCATGTTCAGGAATGTTGCCTGGGGCAGCTGATCCTGGTCAGCGATGCTCGTGTCCGTGGTCTGGTTGGCGGGAGGCGGGAGGCGGGAAGTTAAACGGCACAGTTTCTTGTGAACCCGGATGCTCAAGCAAACTGCCAAGCCATGAAACAAACATGTCGAAACGTTCGTTATCAAAGCGCCGATGCAGTGCTTGAACATAATTCAAGGCCATATTCAATGAGGCCCGCTGCGTTTGAGTCCCACGTTGCGGTGCATCCAAAGGCACAAATGAAACAGTGATTCCGCCGTTTTTTCCTCTGGTCCAACGGGAGCAGGCTGGCAGTTCGGTTGCTTCCACTTTGTGTTCCATGGCAGAATGTAGCAATGTCGACAAGGGATTCCGAACGCAACTAATTTCTTGCATGTACATGTTCGGGTTATGTGGTGGACTGTCTCTTGTCAACCATCCCCTATTACCGTCATGTGTTCAACACTGCTCACAACCATATCGGATGGGTTGCGCACAAGGCGGATGCCATTTTGGAGATAGCGTAGGGCATCAGTAGACGGCACAGACTATCCAGTTAGGGGTGCCCAACAATGAGGAGATCGCGACGAGATGCATCCGATTTGGCTTTCTGACGGTTCCATATCAGGTACGTCGCGCTCACTCGTGACACTTTTGGCTTCTCAAAGTCCGATTCGTCCGTTTAGAAGTTCCATCTTAAGGCATCTGTGCATGGCCTCCACCATGTTGGTGTCGTGGACGCCATAGGTTGCGGTCCGTGGCACTCTGCAGTTGGCCCATTTGGAAGCGTTTGGTAAAAGGAAAGAATCCAAGTAGGTGAAAAAAGGATCATTTACACGAATTAGTTCTAGTGAGGCTAAATACCTTCAAAAGTTGGATGTATGTATGGCGCTTAAAAAAACGTTTGAAGGAAGTCGAAAGAGAGGAACGCCCAACAACATTGCGTATACTATGCATCCTACATAATAAATGATAAACAAGGGGGAATACGCTACTTATTGTGTCGGAAATGGCCAGTGCACTATCTGATATAATGCACTTGACGTGAGAACCACCACCAACAAATTCTAAAAAAGTTAGCAGAAAGGTTCTCACGTCGTTCTCGGTCTCCCGCCATAGAAAACCGATGGCAACAGGGAGACTTTTGAAACAGCCACCAACGATAAGAAGCTGGTACAAGAAATATTTTTGTTGGTTGGTAGAAAAAGTACTATCTTTTTTTAGGAAATCAGGGAACCTTCGGAAAAGTTCAAGTATTTCCGAAGTGGAATACACAAACATAAAATCCCGGTTATTGTCATCCCGCAAACAGCGGGCTCGTCCTTATCGATTGTATTGCGTCTCCAAATAAACGATGTAATCTGTAGAGAGTACATAATCACCGAAATAAATTGGACTTACTTGGATTGTTCCGTCCAAATGTATGTTTCGCCCGAATGTTTCTAAAGTCGCTGTTAGTGAGATACTTGCCAAACTTGGATCTCACGTAAAGGCGGATGTTGAAACAGCGGTCTCGGCATTCCAACATTTGTCATATCGTTTCCAGTCCTTCTGCATTGAGTCGACGGTTTCGGTCAAACCACTTGGATGCTTTGGCACCCAGAAGTTTGTGGCTGTGGATCATTTGGAGTCGGGTAATCCTTGAATAGTTACCCGGTCTTCCGACGTTGAAATGTGCCTCACACTGCGTGTGCTCAAGCAGTCGACGTCGTTTTCCATCGTTCGGACGAAGTTCGAATCCTTTCCGGTAGCATTGGTACTTTATGAACCTTTTCTCACCGGATGAATTCGCTTTTGAGGTTCGTACGCTATAGTACGATCCTGAAATCCGTTCGAACTGCTTGGGGTAGTGCACAATTTCATGAACATTGCCAAATAGGCGGTTGCCCAGGCGCTCCCTGAATAGGGTTGCAAAGTTCACTGCAAACCCTTCGGCAAGCGCAGGGGCAATTACAGCGACCGATTGTTCAGTTGGGAAGCCATAAACGAGTGTGCTTCACAAGCGCGAGCAATTAGTTATATAGGCCATGGCTACCAATGAAAATGAGCAATCAGCCGATATCTTTGATGACCGATCACCACTGGAAGCGTATGTAGAAGTGTGAAATTAAACGAGAAATAAACACATCCGAAAAAATGGAAAAAATCAGTACCTAAAAGGTTGTGGTTATAGAGACATTCATAAATCAAGGTCGAGGCAAATGTCAGGTTACGTCTTAAAAATATGGCTCATGTTGAAGTTAAGTAGGCACCCAAGAGTTCCTGTCGTAGGGTAGTTAGTTTTAAAGTTTATTTCTGTTGTGTTAGATGAAAGGATTGACACAGGTAGAGTTGGGTCAATGTGGAGTCGCGGGTAATTTCGATAAAGTTGGAGGTTCTTGTGGGTGAAAACCGTGGACACGGGTGAATTGGTGCATGACGATTGCATGGGGCATTTGCAGCAGCTGTGGCCGATGTTCGAAGCTTGAAAGGAAGAGTGTGGAAGAATAAGATGAGAGCAGCAGCGTCTGGTAGGTGCCGGGAGATATCAGAAAAAACAGTGTCCAACAGAAAAGAATAATCTTAAAAGGATGACAGTGTGTTGAATGAATCAGTGAAAGGGTGGATTTTTTGTTGGCTGACCTGGCGATCTAGGACCACCTAGGGTTACTGATGTAGTAGGAGGACACAACAAAACATTATTGGCGCGGTTCCACTCGGCGTGTGTACAGTACATTCAGATTGCGATGCACGAGACTATCAATGGTAGTAAGAGTTTCGTCTCGCGTTTTTACTGAGCGTTAGGCATTAGGCCAGGGCAAAAGCAGATGCGTAATTTAGGTAAGGTGAGCACTTCGCCGATAAGGCAACGAGCAAGGAGGTCAACCGTTGGAATAGTTGGTTCAGGCGATAACAGGGGATTGTAGGGGGTTATAGTTCGTGTTAATGATCACATCGGAAGGTCACTGTACACATTTTTGGGGGTTATGTGAAAAATGACAACAGATAGATAATGGTCGGCCGAGCAAAACCTTCCGAGATAATAGGTAGGTGGTGAAACGGGAAGGTGCTACGTGAACTGAACAGAAGGGTGAGAGTATGGTTCTACAGTCATGATTCACTGCTGTCAGCTCCGAGCACCAAGTGGTGCGTGGCAAAACATGGCCAACAGGCGCTAGCCGTGACTTCTAGAATCCAAAGAATAATGCGGTCCTTGTGTTTTATATGTATATTACCATCTCACGGAACAAGTGGAGAGGTCAGATTGCGATGCACGAGACTATCAATGGTAGTAAGAGTTTCGTCTCGCGTTTTTACTGAGCGTTAGGCATTAGGCCAGGGCAAAAGCAGATGCGTAATTTAGGTAAGGTGAGCACTTCGCCGATAAGGCAACGAGCAAGGAGGTCAACCGTTGGAATAGTTGGTTCAGGCGATAACAGGGGATTGTAGGGGGTTATAGTTCGTGTTAATGATCACATCGGAAGGTCACTGTACACATTTTTGGGGGTTATGTGAAAAATGACAACAGATAGATAATGGTCGGCCGAGCAAAACCTTCCGAGATAATAGGTAGGTGGTGAAACGGGAAGGTGCTACGTGAACTGAACAGAAGGGTGAGAGTATGGTTCTACAGTCATGATTCACTGCTGTCAGCTCCGAGCACCAAGTGGTGCGTGGCAAAACATGGCCAACAGGCGCTAGCCGTGACTTCTAGAATCCAAAGAATAATGCGGTCCTTGTGTTTTATATGTATATTACCATCTCACGGAACAAGTGGAGAGGTTTGTGTTGCCTGTTGCACAAGTTCAAATGCGTATATGGAGTTCAGGTCGCCCGATGTATTAGCAACTTGCCCTCATCCAACCCATCCCCTGCACCTGACTTCCCTACAGCAGTGCAACCAGTGAGTCTGCTTACTTTCAGATTAAACCACATTTTTGAGACAAAACGTGTCATGTGCTCCCAATTTGAATTATCCCATCTCCATCTCCACTTTTGCTCGTTGTGACTCCGGCCATTTACCTAACCACCTAGGTCACTCATGGCCAGCAATGGTTTTCAGTTTTAGTTTATATCACCTGACTGTCTTTGATCTAGTCGAACCTCATGCCCATTTCCCCCAACAAGCTGGGAAATAACCTATTTTACTACATCATCGGGTATTCCCCGCTGTTTATGACATTTCCCCTTTTTGTGCAATACGCACCCCCACAAATCCCACAGTCATGCTCCATTGTGACTGTAAAACTATGGTCATGCCAGAGGGTATGCCACCCACAAGTTGTGAATAAACCCTATTATTATTTTTATTATTATGTATGACTGGTAAAGTCGACTTGGTTCAGTGCTACTCCTACTAAGACGAAAATGGCTGTGCCTTGCACGTCAAAGTTAGCCGTGGGCCTCGCGGACCATCTTCAGGCTACACTATGCATTTTTTGCACCAGACGAAAGGACTGTTGCCCCCGACTTGTGTGTCCTAGTGTTACCAAGGCATCAACCAGGACAAGTCTGATCAATCTGCGGGCAAAAAACTACGGCGCTATTCTACTGATTTTATGAATTGAAGGCCGGGCTCATAACCGCCTGCGATGGGTGATGCACTCATGATCCGTGGCTAGCATAAAAAAGCACCATGGTGCAACCTGAAGGAGTGCCATGCCCTGCATCCGTCCATCGCACCGTTTTCATCCCTTTCGCATTCCAGAAAATCTGCAAAGCGACAAGCTACCAAGCATTATTAAAGAACTTCAGCATTGAGGCATTCTGTCAAGGGGAAGCTAGGTGCGCGAAACAGCTCAATCAGTTTGAGCAAAGCAGACAGCAAACATCTACTGGAAGTGGCCAACCGGAGACAAATGCAACGGCAGCCACCTCCTTGGTCATGGGAGAAGAATGGAGGTTTTACAAGCCTGTGCGCCATACTCAGACGACAACGAAGCGTTGTTGCTAACCTCAATGTCAAGCAGAGGCGCAACACAACGTTGCGTGTTGTGATGAAGGTGTGATGGAACCAGGTAGATATTTTACTAATTGCGCATTTTCAGAACAACTGTTTGGTGTGAGTGCGCCGTGTCGTCGTGGGCTGCGGCATTGTTCTGAATCGTGAAGAAATAAGGCTTCGGTTTGGTTGATGTTAGTCATGTCTAACAAAAGAAAAACATCAGATATTGACGGAGTTATTCAGAGATGAAACCTGGCTTGAAAGAGCAAGGATTCATCCGGTTGAGCACAGAGGTGTGAAGCCTAAGGTAAAGTAACATAAAAGGGTCAGGAGAGGCGCACACAAAATCAGGCACGATGGCAAGTACCAGAGACCAGAAAACAGACCTTCATCCTCTAAATCAGGCGCAGATGCTTTCAGAGGAGGTGAAACTTCTGCATAAGAGATAGGTAAGAGGGGAATTATTGGCCCGGAATTGAGTTGTTTTGGATGGGAACTGGAGCTAGAGGGTACAAGCTAGTATGTATACACGCTAACACAAATCATTTGACTGTTGAGGCGACAGAGCGATTCAGGAGGACTTAAGGCCTCTCTCAAAAAAGTGCCTGCATATGTTGTGGCGCTTGAAAATCCTCGATTCTATCAACAGAATGGTAAGAATGGTTCGTGTTTCGAAAGCCTACTTGAGAGTAGATAGCACGCATACGGGAAAGGGGCCTGTTCCCTAGCTTGGAATACGGTGAGGAAAAACGTTCTGCACAAAGACAGTTCAACAGGTTGAAAATGGGTGCAAATTTGCGGACACTATAGGGAGGGCAGGAAGATAACTTAGGGTAGCAGCTAGCTATGTAAGCCCGTGGGTGGATTAGGTGATGCAGAAGGCCTAGATTCGTCCCAATTCGTCCCAGCAATAAGAGATCCGGCTAAAGTACGAACTGAAGTGCAAAAATGTAATGCAAAATAGTACCGCCAGATTTATGGAGGTAGCGAGGCAAGTAGTGCGCCCACCCCATCCGACGGGTTCTTTGTTTGGTCCCTGGTGGTCCGCATTATTGGCGGAGCAAACGATCGAAATTGCTAAATTTGATAGGAGACTGCGAAGGAAGACGGACAGGCAACAAAATCTTGAAATTAGTTACTGGAGAGTAAACAAAACTTAAGCAGAAGTAAAAGCCCAGAGGACGAACAGTGGGGAAGCAAAACGATGTCTCAATGAATGGGCAAATTTTCACCATTCAGAATTAATAATAATAAATAAAGAATAACCACAAATCACCGCTGACACACAAGAGGAACAAGTTTAATTGTGTATATGTATTTTTATAGAATCAACTTTTGTCGGAAGACGTGTATGCACCATACCTGTGTATTGAAAATTCACTGGCGAACTGCTTCGTATCGTCTTGAATGCTCTAAAGTCAGCCGAGCCACTCTTTACAAATGGTTTAAATAATAAACGCCCGTCATTCAGGTCCGAGTGACCCCTAATGTGATACTAGAAATCAAATCACCGGATAGCTTCAAATCTCATTGCGTACAATGGTAGAGACTCGGACATTTGGCCAAAATTCCAAGCCAGTCCAGCATCAGGGCACCGCCAACTTGAGTCTTGTGAATCATGGCGCCGGGTCGGCCGGTTGGGTGAAGTTTAGGAAGCTTAACCGGGTTAGACCGACCATGTTGGTGTGTATAACTAAAGCGCGCACATCCTTCTGAACTGATACTGAATAATGAATACTCTGGTCAAGCTGGAACGGGACAAAATTTGGACTCTGTTAGGCGTTTTGATGATTGTGTGGGTTCTGATAGTAAAAAATGTCTATTTCAGGGCATACGTTGTTCGCTAAACAATTGATTCCTTGAAATAAATGCATGTTGCTTGTCAGTTTATCGAAAAGCCGGTAGCAATCCAGCACATCTGGCAACGAAATGATTCGGTCACTTGGGAGGTATTTTAGAGGCTATATTCTCGTAGGGCTGTGCTTGTATCAGAATATTTTCAAACAGCATTTCAATATTCGCATTGACACGCGGTAGACCGAGATATGCCTCAAAAGTTGAAACAGAATATACATTCTGACACTCCAGTGGCTGCGATTCCATTCGCGTACCGGAAGAAGCTGCTGGTTGTTTATGGTAATTTTCTTCACTGTTATCAAAGAGGCCGAAAATGCGATAGCATAGTGGCCTATTGCTTTACCATATGCGCTCCACGTCAAATTTCGGGTTCAGTCATCCACTTTGCATATCATTGTAGATGTCAAACGCATGTACCCATTATTTACGCAAACCACCTCCCTGCAAAAACTCATGGCAGAATCTCTTCTTTGGTGAATAAATCGAAAGCTACACACCTGTTTATGGGTTTGCTGCTACTCGTTTTATTCATTTACACATGATCAGACCTTTTTGAATTCGTTTACTGAGCCCCAACTAAAATCTAACTCGGAAGTTGTCACACGTCACAAGTCACTTGTAAATCCTTGATTTGCGACTTCCCCTTTGCTGAGGCAAAGGTTCGAACAAAGGATAACAATCCATGGTACATTATTCAACGAAGAGTGCAGCCAGTGTTGTGCAACAGTGTTAAAGTGATCAATGTTATAGACTGGAATATCACCACGCTTATCAAAAAGCATACGTTGCGTATCCATCATGTTAAGTTGCATGCACAAAACAACGTCAGGCGTCTGTCAACTCAGCGCTGCGTGCTACCTTGCGAGCTATACATGCCTCGATCCCTTGAGCCTGAATTGTATTAATGAGCTTCAACACTTGGACCAACCCCTCGATACCGTTTGTAACGAAACAGCTGCAAATGGCTCCGATACGTCCACGAGGAAATCACGTCCTGACTATTTTGTGGTCGCCATACTTACATCCAAACGGGAGACCAGATGGAGCATACGCGACGCAACAGCTATTCAGCTTCTGGCGTCCGGCAGTGATAGCCCTCACTCAATTTGGTCCAATTTGATTAATCCTGCTTGCAGTCTGCGACGTTTCATCTGCGGTCCAAGCCCTTCAGTTTACACTCGCAGATTCATGCGGATCGTTCTACTGCTAACCGGAAAGTCAAGAAAGGTGGGTCAGCAGAAGGGACGCCACAACAGTCCCACAGACCTTTCAAGTGTCAGGACACGGACCAAACTGAGGCATACCCTGATTGGCCAGAATACCAGCCAATCCGGATCCAGCACTTTTGACTCGACGCTTCTCCCCCCGTCACGAAGGTCCTAGCACGACCTTGTGGGACACTGTGATTACCCTATAACTACACTTGTAATAATTTTACTTTGTCCCCATAAAGGGCTGTGTAGAGCTATCGTGCCTTTTTACATACTATCTTGGGCGGAGGAGGAAGCCAAGTGACCGATACAGTTGCCCTACCGTTCAGCAAGTCACAAAACCACCTTTCTGTTGAAGGCTAGGTTTCTGGATTGGAGGTAGCAGATGATCAGCTGAATTGCTGCTCGAAGTACTGTGCCCATCGGTCCAAACGTTCTGCTCTACTGCATATCATGGAGTCATTTTGGTCACTGATTATTTTACTGACAAGTTGTTTTCGAGGACCAGTCGAACAAATCAAATGGAACAACTTGCGCACGTTTCCAGCGTTCTTAACATCTTCCATTTCTTCTACTTTTCGTGTCCACCAAGCTGCTCGGTCTGCGCAGACACTCAGTTCCACCTTGCCTCGGGTGATGAGCCAAGTGGAGTTGTGGTGGCGGCCAGGGGGAATCTGTCCCTGGTCTCCAGAGAAGACACGGTCCTATCAGAGATCTAATGTTTGGATGACGTTGGCTGGGTTGTACCACAAACAGACATGCCGACTTTGAGTAGCGCTTTGGATATTTTCCCCAGTGGTCGTTTATATCCGACACCGTACCGTCCAGCAGGCATTCGAGGGGCTGGTTCTGATAGTTGCTTTTGACTTCTGGATCCACTAGCTTCTCAATGGCTAAGCGAGGTGTGCACGTTTTCCGTACACCTGAAAAGCTTAATTAAAAGGAGCAGCATACAAGTGCGCGGTCGATGTCCACGCTGTTGTTCCAGAAGGAGCGGCAGGTGGTGATAGACCCTCGCCACCGATAACTGACGGCGATGTGGTCTATTTGGATTTGGCACTGGTTTGTTGGTGGCCATCACGTCTTTAAGCGATTTCCGCTGTTCCGGAAATTTGTACTGCAAAGGAACGGTCTGTGATCGGCACACATCTGAAGTAAGCGGTCTCCGTTGTCCGTGCGTCTCGTGTCCAAACCAAGACGACCACCCGATCGGGCCTCAGCAGCGCTTAGTCTACCTACCTGGGCGTTCATATTATCAGCAACCACAACGGTATCTGAGCTTTCAGCCTGCTGTAGAAGGGCACCTAGAGCGTCATAGAAACTGTCCTTGGCAAATTCAGAGCTACAGTCAGTTGGGGCGTAAGCACATAATAAACGAGGTGCGGTGAACCTCACTTCCTCTAGATTCTCTCACAGAAGTTGCCAAACAAACCGCACAGAGGCGACTATCAACGGGTATCCAATCAAGCAGAGACGCTTCCGACCGTTCGCTCAATACCGTACCCACAGCAGCATATTCAGCTACAGCGGTCTCTGCATCACCAAAGGTATGCAGCCGGAACCTAGAAGAGAGCAAGGAGGTAGTCAGTTCGATCACAGTGATTGCGTCCTGCGTCCTTGTTTCTGACAGACAAAATGCATCAATACAGAAGGAATCCATTGTACGCGTAAGAGCCACTTGTTGGCCTGCTCGCTTCAGTGTGCGAACATTGAAGGTGGCTAAGTAGACATGCTTTCAGGGTTTTCAATCAGACTTCGAAGTGTTTAGGGTTGTAACTGAACTCGGACGTGCAGAAGCTGCAGCTGAGTGTGATGCAGGGCGATCAAAACGGTCAGTCCTAGAGCTGGGACCTGAGGAGAAATTAGTCTAATTTGAGCGGGGTAGGGTGAAAGACGGAAAACGTGAAAGTGTAAGAAGAGAGGCGTCAGCAGTAACATGTTTTCGCTTACCCGCCCTGCTGTATGCAGCAAGTAAGGCGACCCGGCTGATGACACCATATGGTGTCCGGTGTGGCATGAGAGTATTGCTAGTTGTGTATGTCAAGGTTGTACGAGGGCTGGGATACTGTCAGGGTGCCCGTACCTAGACCGGAAGACGAATAGGGCCCTCAACCAAAGCCTTTGGCTCAAAGGCGTAACCGCAAAGCAGCGGTCTTTGGTTGGAAACGCAAGTGAATTCCCATTTCAACGGAACAAGTCGCCACAAGTTCCAACCCACAACCTGGATGGCCAGGAGACTGTGTTCGTTAGACCTCTAACCATTGACCAACTTGGTATGAGAGACTATCAGTGTCGCGGGGACACCTCCAATATAGCTCAATGGATCGGCGTCCGTCTTTTCGTGACGGACACTACAAACAGGCGCCGTTTTGATGCCGAGTCATCATCATCATCATCATTGCTAGCTGTAAAAACCGCGTACTCGTCGCCCAGTGGTTGTAGCTGCCGCAGTTTCGTTCACCAATGATTTGGGGGACGGGGTAGGTAGCTGCGAATTGCACGCGCGAGCTGGTAAATTGGTGCATAAATCCAGCACTGTCAGTGGGCTGTCAAGTGTG
>NW_008751872.1:494141-495296 GCF_000715545.1 Opisthorchis viverrini
CAGTCGACGTTTTTGCGAGTGAATTAATGAGCCATCTTTTTCATTTATCGTTTCGCTGACCGTTGCTTTCCTAGGGCCAGTCGATCGTATCAGTTGATAAAGGGCACGGCTGTTTCCCGTAGCAAAAGCCTTCTCCATCTCCCGAGCTTTCGATGTCCACCAGAGTTCTCTGTCTTTCCTTGGACTCTTTACTATTTGGCGTTTGAGGGATTTGCGTGTGCCGTCGTACTCGTTGTCTGCTGGTATGGCTTTCCTGGCACCAATCATGGATAACGACCTCGACGACATCAAGTGGTCTTGTGGTCGAATGGGAGAAGTCGGGCAGGCAGCACTGAACGCCGATAGTATAGCTCCTTTCACATTGTGCCACGCTTCATCCACATGCTCACTGCCACCACAGTATTGTTTTACTGTGGAGAGTTGTTGGGCTAGCTCGGATCGATACTGTTGAGCTATGGCAGTTCTTCGAAGATAGTGGATTGGCATGCTGCTTGCCGACCTGCAGTGGCCTGAAGGGAAACGAACTGTCAGGCGTGCGCGCACCATGGCGTGATCGGAATCAAGTGGTGCGCCCCAGGAAGAACGGCAGTCTTGAATTGTGGCTTTCCACCGATGACTGATGGTCACGTGGTCCAACTGGGTCCACGGTTGATTTGTAGTTGGCGGCCGCCAGATTACGCGGTGCGAACGTTTATGTTGAAAGTTCTTATTTGCCAGAAACAGTTCGTGGTCAGCACACAACTAAAGGAGTCACACTGAAGTTTGTAGAATACATTCGTCCACTTTGTTACATTCAACCTTCCTTTTGGTTTCAAGGGGGTTCTTCTCAACGTCTTTACAGGCTTGAAGGCGACTATCATTCTTTGTTGCCGTAAATGTCTGGCAGCCATCTCCGCGGCGAGCATCGGCTCCAAAACGACCACCCAAATGTGATTCCAAGGTTCTCAGACGACCTACTTGAGCATTCAAATCGCCTGCGAGGTTCACAATGTCGGTGCTTTTTGCCTGACGAATAAACCCGGATAGTTCTCGATAGAAAGTGTCCTTCTCCGCATCACAACTGCAGTCCGTTGGGGCATAAGCCGACACGACAAACAGGCACCGCTTTTTATGCCGGGAGGCATTGAGCTTGATTGAACTGGATAGCCGGACGGC
>NW_008751872.1:495960-525606 GCF_000715545.1 Opisthorchis viverrini
CTTTGGCTTTAAAAGTATTTCGACCGTATTGGATAATGCGCCGGCAGTCACGGTCAACCGTTGGGTGATTGGAGTGTGCGGTTTTTGGGGCCGACCTTTTCTAGCCCGTCCTTCCTCGGGGGAAGGCAGCATTGCTGCTTCCATGAAAATGGACATGCTGGTCGCCTGGGGGAACACCTTACTGCCTTCACACTCCTGTCGCAGAGGACTTTGCCTACAGACCGCCTCGTACCACGATTACTCGTAGTGCGGGGTCTCGCTTTTCTTGGTCTGGCTGCTCCCCTTTGGCCTTCCTGGCATAGTTGTACCTTGTGGAACCAAGTTCCAGCCAGTGTAGCCCGCGGGATCGCTGTAGCACTCAAGCCCGACCACCACGACAAGGTGGCAGCTTTAGGTCGATTGATGCCGAGTGGCTTTGAGCTTGACTGGGCTGGATAATCGGACGGCGCAAAGATGACTGTACACTTGGATCCAATCCAGAAAGACGGTTTTAGCTCTGGGGTTGAGTGCAACTCCCACGCTATATATTCCACGAGTTGTCGCTTCTGGATTACCGGACACACGAAGGGACACTTACGAGAAAATCTAAGTGATCTGAGTTTGTCGTTGGCGTTTTGAGATGCATAACGACGCTTCCGTCTTTGTATGCGTGTTTTGCAATTTCGAGGGAGCATAAGGTTTCAGCGAGCATTACCTGTTTGCTAATTTGACACAGAACACGGACGTTAAAAACTCATATCTAGAGAGGGTTTTATGGATTTAGTGGGGTTATTTCCTTTTATTAATACTCAGCGGGGTGCATAATGCCCCTCGGTCGAATAACTGACAGTCAAATGACCCAGCAACGTTTGGTTGTTTGATGGGAAGGGTTTTTGTAAGGACATAGGTGGACGAGGAACTGTGCGGGTCAATGATACTTCCCAGCTGCCCATCCCGACGTTTGGGGGGTTAGTTGAGGTGTCCCACCTTGAACCCTTGACTCACAGGTCTGGCCCACGAGGTAGTAGGGGGAATAGTGTTCAGTTCAGAGGTCATGCCCCCAGCCTCTGACTCAAAATTCTAAACCACGAGGCAGCAGGCAGTAGGGTTTTTTGGGAGCCTCCCAGGAACCGATGACTCAACAGTCTGACTTGCTTGACTGCAGGAAATTGGCCCAACCCGAGGGCGCAGGAAGTAAGGCATTACTCTCTCTCACTCCTGATGTGACTGCGCACAGAAGGCGCTTTTTCAGCAGCACTGGAACTCGCTGGGTTTCGTCGGTCACTCAACTTTGGCCCTTCTGGAACTGACTTCAAGCCGGTAAAGCCCGCTATATCTTCGCGTCACGGAGGTTCGACCTTCTCGACAAGGTTGTAGCTTTTGATCGGTTTTGAGTAATCTAGTTTAACCCAACTCAGTCTCTGTAAGGTAGTGTCGATGACCTGTAGGAACAGAATAGATTTTTGCAAACGGTAATTAGCTGCCCTGAATTGATTTGCCTCACTGATGACACGGTGGTGAAAACTTCTCAGACCGTAGCAGACTCGAGAATGACACGAGCTCTCGACCGCCTGTAACAACTTTGACTGTTAGTCCCTCTTTGGGGATTGATTGGTGCGATTCATCGGTGTGTACCCGGTAACAGCGAAGAAGGGCTTATTATTGTCCTACAGTTTCAAAGCCTTGAGAGGTATCAGGATCACGTGATGGATTTTTGTAAGCAGTCTATATAGGTACGATTAGTGCTGGGCTCTAGTGACTGCAGGGTAATTTTCTACCTGATTCGTGTTTCAAGGCTTCAGGTTGATGACAGATGTTAGCATTCAGAGATTCACAGATTTCATAAGCGCACCTAAGATCCCGTAAGGTTAAACGGAGTACGGCGATCTTGGGTGACTTGATCAGCTGAATATGAACACCATGTTCAGAGCTGCGATGGTTTCTCCGATGCCGGTGATGTGTGAACCAGTAGCGGGATGCCGAATAACAGCCGGAAATCCATGTGAATATGCGGAATAGGTTAAGGGTTCAGGACGGTGAGTAAGAAAAATGATGCTTGGTTAATGTAAGTTGGTGAAATTTCCTGAAGTTATCCCTACCAATTTATACTTCCCCACTGTTGAACTGATATAGCTTCAAGTACAAAATCGCTGAACTCTTGAACTATCTCGCCGTCGATATCCCCGCTTGTAATCTGGAACTTGAGGAATGAATATACGCTACACCAAATCATTCGGGTACGTGTTTTAACTGACTGCCGGTAGTTCACGCTCACATACTATTAGTAGTCATTGTTGACTGGTTCAGTTACGTTCTGCTGATTGATTTATCGATTTTCCGCCACCTATGTCTGTCCTAACAACGCAGTTTCTTTCCAGTTTTCAGTCATACTGTAACATCTTATCCAGACTTATCGAAATGCCAATGGGTCGCCGCGCAACCGGACGCCCTTTTACTACCCCCTTCCAAAGCACACCTTCCAAGTGGGTTCCTATTTCCAATATCTACCGTTTAGATCGTTGGAGCTTAGTGCTTCTTCCCTCAATCTACCTTGTCCAACGGTCAATCACGTTATATTCCCAGCGTTCCCCAATATGTCACTGGGGTGGTTTTGCGTGTTCATCCTCCTTCTTAGCTTCTGGGCAACAGTCGTCCAGTATTTAAATATCTACAAGACGGTTTGGTGGATTCCTAACGTTACGTCAGATTTCGCCATCGTAAATTCATATCGGCTTTGAAAATTGATTGTAGGATTTACGGTCCATCGACTGCTTTCTGTTTCTACATGTATTCACAATGCTCATCACACCTCATCTTTACTGCTTTTTGCTTCAGGTAGGTTGTTACTGGAACTTTTAGTTTGTCGTCCGTTCATAATTTTCCTTGTACGTTATTCTGGCTTCGATCGTCCTCTTGATAATCACCCGATTTCGTTTGTTTAGAATAATCTGTGGCATTCTACGGTATGCACTGTGTGTCGTCATAATCACCATCGTCATCAAAGATAGTGACATCGATGTTGACACTGATGATTCACTTCCATAACACCATAAGGTTTATTCAACTATGTCTGAAGCCCTTTAGTCAAAAAGGGGAGTGGATGAAGGAATGATATGCGAGTGCTATACAAGCATTTTAGTATGCTTACACTCCCAGATTCTCAGTCAGGCTATGTGGTAAGAAGTTGACGACATGAATGCCACCGACATCGATTAGCTGCGGTTTCGTGCAGTGTCTCCATTCAAATGCAGGAGGGTCAGGGGGACCCTGTAGTGGAAGGTGGACTGCACCAACAACACTCAAACTCTTCGTGATCTCTCTCATAGCTAAATCACACTTTGTCCACCCATCAGTCTTCTTTATTCTGTAAGGGACAGGAACTACTGTAGTCACCAAAGCTGGCATCTGCAGTGATTTGAACATCGGAGTTTTAAAGACTTCCAGAGTTCATCTCATCATTTCACCGATGATGAAGTTGAACAAGAATGAAGAAAGTGAACATTCTTGCCGAACACCACTTCTAGTAACTGAGCTTTTAGAAGGTTCATTTACATAACCGGAAGTATAAGGCCGGGGAAATCCCCTGTTGTGTAGGTGTAGTTGGAATGACTAATCCTTCGACAGAATCGAAGGCACCAAGGCACACAGTGGTCAAAACACCACGGGGTTGCCTGAGCCCAGACAGAAGCAGTTGGAATTCAGATCGATTCATATATCCTTCGGCCAGGAGACCACTCTCCATTCAGAGTTCCTCGTAGTTCGAGTTGAACGTCACGGATGGACCATTTTTCTCTACCCTAGACTTCCACAAGGCGACAAGCTGGACAGTCCCGTGTTTTCACTTATGTGACAGTTTTGTATTTTTCCTGTGGCATTTAACTACCGTGCTCCACCATATAAGAAGCACCATTTGGTAACATGTAAGTTATTTCTTACTCGGGGGCGTTGCTGTGCCTCAAGATATCATTATATAACATAAGTATGAGAACTTCACAATCCAGCCGTCACTGAGTTACACGCGGTTATTACCAACAAACAGGACCGTTCCAAGAGACTTGATGAGTCATGCAAAGTTGCGTACGTTTTCTCATACGAGCCGTCTTCATCTGGGCATAAAGTCCCTACCAAATTACTCTGTGATGTGTTCCCTGTTCTGCAGTGTGCTGCATACTTGGCGATGACCAACAGCGTATACATTCGCAACCTTTCTATCGCTTGTCTTGGTTTGCTAAAGAGCACGAGTTGGTTGTGGTCTTTTCGGTGGGAAGACAGCTCCGTTGGAACTGTTATTCCTCATGTTGAACGAATAATTGGTTACTCTAGTTCACAAACTGAATCATTCATTTCGTTTGTAAGCGGAGTGAGCTCAAGATCATAGGTGAAACTGGTTGTTTATGCTGGTTATAGACTGTAGTTGTAAGACGTAATCTGGTGGATTACCTGGGATCCACACAACAACGAACATGGAGTCCAAAATCCAACCCCTACAGGGTGTTACTTAGGCGACTGCAGTTATCTGGGCTTCGATCGGCCTAGTAGTATTTTAACCCTCGTGATTTCTTCAGACGACATGGCATGCACTGAAAGGAACTTACGGCTGAACGATTATCTGTTGTTCCACGCCCACTTGTTGTTGTAAGAGTTATAAGAGTTAAGCGTTCAAGCCACCTAGGCTGGGGTATGTTTAAAGTCGGCGTTATTGAACGATGTGAGAATATCCGTCTTCGGAAGCTTAAACTCTGAATTGTATGCTCTCTCAAGTGATACCAGGTGTCATTTGGTGCGATTTCACTTGCAAAGTGCTACTGAGAAAATTGCAGGCCGTTATGACTTTCTGCTATCTCTCTAGTGTTACTTATCTCCATTCGAATTGAAACAGATTTTCTAGTCACTTTGTGAACTCACCAGTGCACTGTACAGAGGATTTAGAGTGAAGGAACTACTTTTAGGCCATACGTGTAACTGCATCAACTCTCTCAATCTGTACTCATCTGTCACTGTGCAATTGATCATGTGTTCTTATCCCTATTTAGCTATTTTCTACTATCCTGTCCACATATCCCATCATTCGGTCACTACTTGGCCTGCCCCTACTCAGTTCCTGGCTATATTTTACTTTGTGGACCGTCACAAACATAAACTTTTCTGGAATATCTTTTGGGTATGCTACTCTCTGTGGTGTGCTGCTTCTATATTTGTAAGTCCTCTGTTTGTTGGCTTACCCGTTTCTCACGACTTTAACTTGCATTTCCAACAGTTTTAGCACTCGTAGTATCGGGTTCACATAATTCATTATTATCATGTTTCCAGGTGACCTATCCGTTTAAGATCCATGCGCATAGTGGTGCATACATTCAGCATTGCACGCATGCCAGTGTCGAACAACATCGTCTTTCTGTCGATGTCGTTGTGTCGATTAGGCATCTAGTCAGATTAGTGATAAAACAGCCTGAAGCAAAATTTTACCTAGAGACTGGACGTACGGAATGGGCGACTTGGTCGTTATGGAGAGATTGTTGGGTTTTAGGAGGCTGTGAATTCGATATCAGTGAAAAACAAAGCCTAAATCAGTGGGTTACATTTTTAAATTGCTAGGTAATGGGAAAGATGGCGGAGGTTAGCCAGACACGCTCATATCTACGGCGGTGCTATCCCGTTAACGATTCACACTAGCTAATATAATTATTATGGAAATGCAACGAAGCACAAAGACTCAATCGCGTCGGTAACTGCGGTCTTTCCGGTTGGGAACCGCAGTACGGGACAAACCAATGGTTAGTGATCCTGACGTACGGCTGGGACGCAAGCAATGGCGGTCTTGCAACAAATCTATCGTCCTCATCGTGTAGCTCTCATTTTTTGACATACAAATAGATCAATTCCTAATCAGTGCATAAATTGGGCTACCGCTTGCTACGGGAAGCTCGCATTCCCTTACGATACGGTAGTAGCTAGAAACACTGCATTTCGGTGCAAGGTTTGTGTATTGGACAGTGAACATATGAACTGGGATTTTACACTCGAACCAACCTTTCTATAGATGGGATTACGTGTGAAATGGTGATGCAGTACAAACATCAAATTTCATTCGCTACTGTCAGTAAGCTTTCTTAGACATACCAAGAGGTTTTTTCTAATAAATCCCAACCTCCTATTCCGAAATTTTCCCTCCCCAACCCCTTCCCATCACACAAGCAAACGTTGCTGGGTTATTTGAGTGTTAGTTACCTGACCGATGGGTCTTATGCACTCCGCTGCGTATTAGTAATAAACAAAATAACATCTCACTAAACTCACAAAATCCTTTATACATAGGAGCTTCCAACGTCCGTATTCCGTGTCGAATTGGCAAAAGGCAATGCTCGCTGGAACCTTATGCTCCCTTAAAATTGATGTACGCTGTGTCCCCAAAACACGCATACAAGGCAGAATCGTGGTTATGTATCTCAAAACGCCAACAACGAACTCAGATCATTTACCTTTTCCCCTCAGTGTGTCCGGTGATCCAGAAGCGATGCACATCATCATTATCATCAGCAGCAGCAGCATGACATCAGTGTTCAACACCGATGCTTCGCTGCCGTACAACCATGATCTGATTTTGATTCGCGGTGCGATCACACGGAACTCAAGAAAACAGATCAAGATAGGCTCAGAAAGCATGACAGGAACGCGCATTGGCAAGTAGGTCAGCTGTGCACATCCATACATGCTAATAAACAATGTTGGACGGGACGGCTTTTGCCTTAAATTGAGAAAACACTGGATTGTTGGACAAAGCTCAAGTTCGGCATGATGTAGTCCCCAATCGACTGTCCGAACTAAGTCACGTCGTATAGCACACACATTGGAAAGCCACCAAGCCAGGTTTCGAGACACCTTTTCTAGGCTATAAACTTAAAAAATCTGAGGCACTATGTGACGGATATGCGGAGGGCGTAGAACCCTGCACTCATGGTGGGTGGAAGGCCTACTCACAGGTAGTTTGTGGAGCGTACCCCCAAAACCCGCAGTGCGAATGAGCGCCGCTGCCTTTTGGTGACGCTTCGCTGCCCATTATTATTGGAGTGCACCCCAAAGAACCGCAGACTGACCGCTGGTTATCCTCTTGTGAGGTGCCTTTCTTCATCCTTAGTTATGGGAACGCACCCCGTGTAATGGTAGTCTGACTGGTTGTCATCCTCTTCTGAGGTAATGGGAACAACTGTAGCCTAACATCTCTATCTTATGAATTGCCGTTTCCGATGCAAGTCTCGAGCCTTCTCGTCCAGTTCAGCAATTTCCCCCCATAAATCGGCCGGCACAACTGAAGTCTTTGGACCATATCGTAGAAAAAGCCAGGAGCCAGGAAGGGATCATGCCGCAACGGGTCCATGATAAGACTTCAATTGTGACGCGGTGTCAAATAGATCGGGTTGTCAATCCACTCCCACGAACATAATTGAGTACTGTTGAGTTTCGAACCCATATCTTCCTTTTTGATATTCGGGACTGTCGATCCTACGCGTCATTCAATGCTCCGTATCGGGAACCTCAACAGATACGATTATTGAAATCTCACTTCCAACCACTAATGATTGTGGGGTCGAAGTACTCCCGGGGTGTTCGATTACAGATGTAGAGTACGCAGACGACATAGCTCTTCTTGGATCTAACGCTGTGGTAATGCAAACAATATTAAATAATCTACATACTTACGCCTCTCGATTTGGCATGCGCTTCACACCTGCAAAGTGTAAAGTGCCGCTGCAAGACTGGATGGACTCGAACTGTAGCCTCATTCTTGCGGACGAGCCGACTTAGGTAGTGGACAGATTTGCTTACATAGGCAGCTGTACCAGCCCCGATGGTCTCACTAAGGATGATATTTTCCTCTTGATTATCCTGAGTAGGAAGGCCAGAGCAGCTTTTGTGAACCTGCATCACCTGTGACGTAGGCGTGACATCAACTTGTCCAGCGAGAGTCGAGTTTACACTACTGCGGTGCGATCCGTACTGTCATACGGGTCAGGAACCTGGCCGCTGCGCATCGAGGACATCAAAAGCCTTTCAATGTTTGACCATCGATGTCTTCGGAGCATTGCCTTAGTCTGGTGAAAACACCGGATCAGTAATGCTGAAACATCCACGATAGATGAACTGATCACACTGCATAGGTTGTGGTGGTTTGGCCACGTGTCTCATGTGCCAGTCGACCGAATTCCTCGAGGGTTGTTTTCGCACAACCACGTGAGTGGCGAAAATGAGTCAGGGGAAGTCAAACAATGACTTGGCGGCGAAGCATGGAAGTCATTACCAGCAAACTCAGCTGTTCTGGCTATTGCCGTCACCCTGGATGGGGACCCCGAGACGATCCACATCAATGCTTAGAGACATGGTCAGATATGGCCCAGTTGCGCCCTCAATGGCGTTCGTGCATCCAAGCTACTGTGTTCAATGAATGGATCTCCTTCCAAGCCCCCTCTTAAAAGTTCACTGACAGACCTGTATTTACACACCAATCTATCAGCTCCCTCCTCCAATGCGCAACTACCTACCCTACCTCCCCAAATCATCGATGAACGAAATTGTGGCAGGTACAACCACTGTACGACAAGTACGCGGTTCTTACGATTGATAACAATGATGATGTTGCTGGTTATCCTACCTACCTATACCACTCGATCGTGCTGTTGATTTGGTCACCTGGACGTTTGGTGCTGTTGGTCCCATTACCAATAATCCATCGATTTGATTTTTTGATGAAGTAAGGAATTTGACCGGTATTTCGATCACAACCACTACTCACGCCACTGCTCCCTGTACGTCTGCCCCGCATTCCTGATGTGTTCCGGAGGAATAAAGTTCTAGCTAATATTATCGGTCATTGTGACGCTCAAGCTGGACCATCACTTCCAGGATACTGCTGCGGGTTATTAGCGGGTTCCATAGCATGTCAACAATTTGCTGATAACCATCCGTAGAGCTCGAGATAGCTCATTGGTTATGGCGGAAACTTACTGACTGTATGGTTCGTGGTTCAAACCCAACCTCTGCACATCGGCTGCTTCTGTCTAGGCTTGGTCAACCTGGCGGTACCCCCGCCCCCGTGCCTCCTTCTGGTGGCATGGTAAGTAGGCACGGAAAGGGTGTTATGCCTGAACGTTTTTTATTATCTATAGCATCTGGTTCCAAATCGCTCTTGACTGCAGTGGGGATTTTAAGTATCTAGGTTCTGTTGTGTACGACTGTCCGTAAGTCATATGCTTATCGTAGGTGAGTGGGTTTTGCTGCGGTGTATTTGTGAGGCAGGGTGACCGAATATTTTAAATGGTAATGGAATGTATCTAGGCGAGACACTGACCGTAAGAATCCTGGCATATGTGGACAGAGTGGTTTTGTGCAAAGAGCTTGTAGGAGGATATAACATAAGCCTAAAATCGCTGACCGAACAACGTTGACAATATGCGCATTATTTTCGTTCAAGGAGGCAGTTATGCCTTACAAAGTTAATTCTCTGACCAATTGTTGCCTTGAGTGGGGGCGTGAAAAGTGGTTTAACCAGTCAATTCTGGTGAAATCTACCGTCGCAGTCGATTTGTGTGTCAGGTTCACTAGTTCTGAGGAATGGTTACCCTCAAACCCAGTCGAATGCTGCGCAGTATCGTGCGTGGGACGGCATAGTAAACTAATGGGTTTTTCATAGACATCTTATCATCGCGCGCTGTAAGATCATAATTCGTAGGATTCTGGTTCCCCTAGTTAGCAATGATGCTCCACCCTGCTTTCTAGGTATGGCTAGCACATCTGGAACCTATCACATATACCCTGTAGTTAGGACTTTTATCAACTTGATAGGACTGTTATGCTCTTTCCTTGAAAAATGGAAGCACATGCCATTTTGTATATTAATTGTCTTTGTACACTTATGGTTTCATGTCGTTTCCATTGTGTACCCTGGATGGTGTTTGGAACAATCACCAATTTTGAGCGAAGTTCTCTGCCAGTCAGAATTTATCCAGATCGTTTCCTTTAAACGGGCTTTACTTCCGACAAGGTGTGGTTTTATGTGGAAATCGCGTTTTACTCGTTTCGGGCTGTTTGGAGTAACCGACACTCTCTTACTTATGTAGCCCGCTGATCGCTCTGTTCGCGTTTCATCACACTCGCATACTCAATACCCTGTACGCCTTCTGGTCTCGATTGTCTCCAATCCCTGGTCGACGTGCGAAGAAGGTGCCAGCAACGAACGCTCCTACAACCCCATGGGTCAAAGTTTGTTTGCATTTTCACCTCACTGAACTCTACCTGGGTTTTCAGATTAAGCATCTTGCATCGCTGGTCTATCAGTTAACTACTGACTGGCCTGGTTTAAAGACCACCAGTACTCTATTTCCAGTCCGGTATCTGACGATTTCCACACATGCGGTCGCTGAATTTCCCCCAAATTATTCCTCTCCAACGGCGTATTACAGTGTCGATCCACAAAACAAGTCCCTGGTCCTGCTTCGGCATCAGTGCTTCGGTGCATCGGCTGAGCCGATTCGTGAAGAGGTTCAGACATACAGAGCGGACTTTAATGCTCGTCTATTAACCGTCGTCATTGGGACATTTTATACGACCTATTACACCTGCATTTTGCCATTGTTATTCGTACAGGTAGGACCCCAAATAGTATTGCCCAACTATAATATTTATTTTATGCGCACTACACCTTTTCATATTGTTCATCATAATTTGGCGCGGACAGGAAAGTCTGATCTGTGTTGTCACAAGTTTGGCATTTCGAGTAGTTGGGCTGACCTTGCTTTGGTTAACGGTTATTTTGGCATTGTAATGCTGTCAATATGCGCTCCAGCACAGCCTGTCCAGACACTAACTCCGCGCGACTTCGACCGTCATACCCTCATAAAAGTTTATTTCAGACGTATTCCTCATAGCCCGATGATGAAATAGCTGTTCACCCGTTAGCAGCTTAGCCTATTGGAAATCGCGTCACTAAATGAAACGAGTTGTGCATTGTGTTGTGTTTTTCTGGTCATGGACACTTTAGTCTGAATTTGCAGTCAATCGGTTTGTGGTGAGGACGCAGATAGTTGTGTTGAATTTGTACTACTCATAGTAGTGTAATGGTATCTTCTATTTCTACATGGGCCACTTGCTTTTACCCGAGAACCTCAGGCTTTCCAGGTTGTAACAATGACTAGATGATGATAGCGTGCATTAACAGGCGACTAATAAAACCCTTTTTTCAATCCAGTCTATCCTTCAAAATCAAAACGGTTCTGTTTACAGAGCAGCATGAGGTCCGCCGGTCCGTCCAACCGGTACACCTGGTGGGACATCGGTGGGTTTAGCAGTTGAGTTACTTCAACAGTGCCCTTAATTCTTAACCCGGGTTTGTGGATTGTCTCGCACGTTATTGATTGATGTCATACGCGCTACTGCTGGTTTATTTTACGACACTAACAGGCTTGTCTTGAATTTACCAGCGGTTTATCTCGAGGTACATACAAGGTACCGTTTACCAGGACACATCACGCTTGCAACACCGATTTTAGGTGAGGAAGCAAGTAGAAGCAGCACATTGTGACACCTTATTTCATCGGGTTCTCACATTTTCGTTTTTTTCTTTTTTTATATTTCCAGTGCGTCTTTCTGTACTCTTTGATTCCTGTAGTTCATGATCGATTATACCTGTTCTTCGTGACCTAGATGACAGTAGCTGATGGGAGCTTTTGTTAAGGAGCCTAATCGGCATCCAGATCCAGCTAGGACGAGCGTTACTGGAAAACCGACAGCAGTTCACACTGCGTTAACCAGATCGGATGCCTAAGTAACTGAATCAATGGTGAACTCTGAATGAAGAGTAGTCTGGCAAGCTTAACACTACGATGCTTATGGACGTTTCAAATCGAACGAACTATCCAGTAGACGGATCCCGTGTTTAGAATTCATGGCTTGCGTGCGATGAAAAAACAATCGGTTCCCTTAACTGCCTCTATTTTTGGCATGTTTACCCCCTTTCTGTTCGGTTTTGGGTTTTTTTCTGTACCCGTTGCACTATACTTTATCCTATTTAAACATCTCCAAATCAGCCCTCAAATCTGTTCTACGATTGCGCATGGGCCGTACAACATTGCATCATAACTGCAGCTGCAGCCTTTTTGCTTCATTGGTACTACTACATACCTTGTGACTACCTGGATGTGTTGCACCGAAGTGCCCTGCACCTAGGCTCCTGGAACGCTCTCAGTAATCGGAGTGGCCAGGTACAGCTTAGTGCTTGGTCCCCCTTGCAGGTGAGTGGTTTATTGATTGACGGTAAAACCAGTAAGCTTCACTTTCCTAGTCACGCAGGGTGTAGCAGATTTTGGCTCGATTGGAGTGAGCTGAGGAATGAAGTGGATGGCTGTGAGGCGCAGCCCTCAGAAGTAATAACCTCCGTCGGTATACCTCGGGGGTTGATGCCCGGAACTACTGACCGGAAGTTCCGTGGCTCAATCCCCACCATGCTTTTTCGGTTGTTCCTGTTTGTCACCAAGAAATGGAGAACGAGCGACTTTTATCGTAATTAACTTCCAGTTGTGACTAATTTGGAGGGTAAACTAGTTTGGGAGTCCTTTAAGGCAGTTACGTTGGTTTGGAAGGTGGGGTTGATAGTGTGTGTTCTAGGTGTCTTGGATTTGTAAAAACGTGGAAAGTGTGTATCAGGTCCTCCCGAAACCTTCTATTGGACGCCGTGGATAGGTTCAAGGAAGCCGACCTTCCGTCGAAAAAAAATTCAGTGATTTAAGTCAGGGTCAGCTGTTAGTGTTACGTAGACATCCATTAACAAGCAGCCACAGTGCTGCATATATGTTGCGGTTTCTAGTCAAACCAGCTAGTCCCCTCTTGAGAGCTGTATTTGTCGCGTTCCGGATGTGACCTTTCATCTGGATCTTCTGTTTCAACTTCAGTAACCGAGACGTGTTGTACTGCTTATAAGATATAACCCCTGCTTTTGAGCATAAACAATCATACGGACTTGCACCTCGTCATCTGCCGGTCAGTGTCTTCCTAAATTTGATTAACTTTACTCCGCTATATTCTTATTTTACGTTTCCTAGTCACGTAATAACCGTCCCAAGGACGTTCGGCTCCGACAGTATTTCTCATTCCAGATTACCACATAATTCAGTTTCCAGTGAATCGTTAAATCGTGGTCTCAAGTGATGGACAAAGTATTCATAGGTCTCTGTAAGTCGGTTAAAAACCTTGCGCTCACGTTTACTGTTTTCCACTCAATATTTCGAAACTGTGATCGCCCTCAGATGCCCATCGGGATCGTTCTTTGTGTGTCTGCGAGCTCATAAGACTGCGGCACCAAGGTAAACATATTTTGATGTTGCAGTAAGTTGTGGACCTGAGTTTTCTCCTGAATGACAGTCTGAGTAACAGTCTATAGATGCAGCTAACTGACGGTGCCTGTAACTGGCTTTATTGCAAACTCGGTGGATCACCAGCGCTTCCGAAATGCCCTTTGGAATTAGTTTATCAACTTGAGGGATCCTTAATAAGCATGTAAAATCACAATCCCACTGGCCGTAAATTTATGAGGCTTCCTATCTGTTTCACCATAAATTCAATTTCATTGGGAAGAATTAAATTATTGTTGGTCACAAAGTGACGTATTCAGTGAAGGGTCCGTCTCAGAATCCACATCTGACGTAGGGCCACTTAAAAGTATAAAACAGGGAGCCGTAAGGGTGTCTTCCTGTCGAAGTAGATTCTATCGGAAATACACTCATTTGCAAACTAATTTGGTTTTGCGTGAGACTCACCTGTAACCCAGCTGAATCTCCCGGTTTTGATGTTTCCATGGGATTTTTGGGTCATCACACCTTCACACCTTTCTAGGTGGCTTCATTGCACTTTTCCCGACTATGTGAAGCACATTTCGGCTAACGCTTTTGTGGCTTTGCTTTGAGACACTGCCAAACTTGATTTTTGGGCCACAAACGTTTCCAACTTGGTACACGGCCTGGCTCAGCCCACTGGGTCACGATCGGGTGGAAATTCTGGGATTTTTGGGTCATCACACCTTCACACCTTTCTAGGTGGCTTCATTGCACTTTTCCCGACTATGTGAAGCACATTTCGGCTAACGCTTTTGTGGCTTTGCTTTGAGACACTGCCAAACTTGATTTTTGGGCCACAAACGTTTCCAACTTGGTACACGGCCTGGCTCAGCCCAGCGCTCTAACCACTTCGGCCATCTCGGAATGCAATTTCGTCAATCCAGAATTTTAACCAGATAGAACAAACACTAAGTCGTGATGCAAGAAGCGTGAACCACTGCGTTACCTCTGATGCAACACCAACTATTCGGCAGCCCGCTACCGGTTTGACCCTTTTAGAGACTCATTGGGAAGGTGTAGCCCCCGAGTTTACATCAATCCCCTTTATTTATTTGAATCTACATCTAAGTGATTTGGCATTAACTGGAGACAAACAACTGTCAGCTGAATCTCTAATTTATGGTAATCTTCGACTGAACATGCTATACAAAAGTAGTGTTATATAGCAATAGTGGGATTATAATGTACACTTTCAGACGTTGGTGCACTTAATGTAGCCTCTGGTTGTGATCTCTAGACAGAATTTTGGAAAATTTGCACAGGATGGCGCAATATTTTGCGCCTATCACACCATCAGGAGCCGGCTGGCTGGACTGGCCACTCTGTAATCCTGATCTCCACCCGATTAGGACCTCACAGGCGAATGAGGAGTTCGAACCCCCGTCGAAACGGAGATATGAGAATTAAACTTTCAGCAAATTTAGCAGTGATTTATGAAGTTTTGAAAATGGGAAGAACCTCGCTCTGACTTTCACATTTTGGTGATTTTACTTCAGTTGATTCAGTGAGATTTTTATAGAATCTGGAATTGGTTTCTAACCCCGAGTCATCCAGTTCTATTCAGTGGTACTAAGTTTTACAGTGATTTTAGTCCCATAATTTTGTCATGGGGTGTGCGTGACTTGAAGTGTCCGAAGCATACGGTCCAGAATCTGTTGAACTATTCACAAGGCAAACAATAGAATTCCCATTAGATGTGTTTGCAGAATGAAACCCCTGGTGAATGATTTCTGTATCGATTGGATGTAACACGCCAAACAGTACCTTTGAGCGGGTTCGACGGGGCGATTTGCCGTCCAGTTCACCGGTTTTCGGAGAATTGTCTTGGCTACTTGTCCACTCTTTCACGGCCTTACTATTGGAAGACTCAGTTTTCGCTGTATTCTGTCGTGTGCACAAAAATACTTTCCGCTCTAGGCGAACAGGGTTTTTCTCGGAAGCACTTCTAATGGGATGAGGTAGATTTTCCGCAGTATATCGTTTTACGCTCCTGTAAGCATTCTGTCTCAGTAACAGTTTTAGGTAACTAATACATACAAGTACAACGTTAGTGATATATACCACTCAGTAGTGGATTTCTGTGTTAATACGGCTTCATAGTTAGTATTTAGTTGTGGGAATTCTCAAGTTAACGCCAAATAGCTTTGTTCGGGCATCGTTTTATAGTAACATCCGAAGCCGACAACATATTTACTTCACAACCAACATTCATTTATGAGTTTGGACTCAAGGCAGAGTAAGGAAACTAAACCCACCCATTGGCATGCCGATTTCTGTAAACGTTCCAAGTTTTCGTGTGTGATTCCAACGAAAACAAAGTTAACTAGCTATTTGGGTCAACGCCTCTCACCGCAGCCTAGTTTATTATTCTTGGCATTATTAATAGTGTGGGCAACTTTCGTTAACCACGCGGCGCTTCGCCCTTGAGGAGCACTCGTTGGCTTGTTTGTTTGTGACTGTCGTTGACCCTAGATTCGGGTCACCGGACGCTATTGTTCGCCTGTTTGTACACAACATTGCGTGCTTTTCCACCCATCCATTGTATTTCACTGCATTCTTCGTTGTTTTGTGCTTGTGCTCTACGGTACTGTGTCTGTCACAATTTGTTCACACCGGCTGACTTGCCACCCGATACTATCCTACGGTGTCTGCTAGACCCTAGGCTTTTGATGGCACTGCCCAAAACAGTCCACCTTAGATGAATGTGGGTGCTGTCGTGTGTCACATCAGACCCGTGGTTGATTTCATGCGTTTCGTTAAACTCCGTAACTCAGATGACCAACCATTTGCTAACACGCGCGCAAGTTTTGGTTTTGCTGGTCCCATTTGCCCTACCTGGTTAGTCGCAGGTCTTTGTTTTGACTAGTAGATGTGTTCTGTTCACATCCAAAAGGCTCAAGTATCCGAAGTTTTGGCTAACTCACTCAGTTCCGTTGGTTGTGAACCATTCGGAAACTGGAAAGTTATCTTTTTTCACCAGAATCATTTTTTTTCTGCTTCAGATCCTAGTTGCTAAGAGATTCTGACTTCTGTTCGATACTGAAAGGTGCCCCAACATGAGCAGCTGAGTAAATTCGCAAGCGGTAAAATACTTAAGCTGGTCATCCTTGATATTTCAAATATGACTTTATTCTGAATCACCATGTGCTGTTCGGTTAAAAAATTCTCCAAACATTGGGTTTTGATGTGGGAATCATTGTCTGTGAAATATTCTGTGCAATGAAATTTGCAACTCTTACCTTCCGTCCATACTTCTGTGAGGACAGTCTTAAGTGAACGAAATTCCCGATGGTCTCATACGACTACAACTTTAGACAAAGTCACCTTATTTAAGCAGTTTGGAGCAGTCCTTATTCCTTTGGACTTGAGTTGGTACTATCTGATCCGTATTGGAAGTTTCTTATTTTCAGTCAAATATTCTAATTGGGTTTGACGATGGTGTTACTGTGGACAACCGTTTTAAGTTCCGGTATAACATTTGCCCTCACGTGTAGTCCATATTATCTACATAGCGTTCCTATGGGTGAAGTTTTACCCAAAGTAGGGTATGGATTACACTGAATTCGCTCCGAGTGGCATCTCATCCCTTATATTTGATGAGGTGACGTAGCTCGAAAAGTATTATTTAAAATGCATTGAGTTTTTAGATCTACTTTCGAGGTTGCCAGTCCGGAACCATCTGGAAATATATTCGTCATTATGTTTCCGTAGACAGCTCGTAGTTTTGTTGGTCTGCCTGGATTTGCTTACTATAGTTGTTAGACTGGTATTCCCGACACGCGCATTCACCAGAAATCATGTGGAAGGCAGTAGAAATTTTCCCAAGGGTAGAATTTCAACGGATTCTTGAAAGGTGACCCACCTTGCGCTCACTTCCATGATCCAGTGGGTTTTGGATGCAATGCTCAAAGGGCTATACAATACCGTCCAACAGGTATTCTGCCGAATACTCTCTTCTAAGTGGGTGCACTTTGTCATGTTGTTTCAACGGTCCATGTTATTTCCAAGCTGTTTTTGCGATTGCGGTCGTAGCCGCTGATCTTGGTATTAGTGAGGAAGTACGGTAAGGTGTAGTCCCAACTCATCTTTAGTTGTTTTTGAACAAACGGGTGTGGCTATTCAGGTTGGGCGTGCTGGTTTCCGTTTACTTGTTGCCAGGCAACGAGGAAGAATGGTTGCCATGCTAACAGTGGCTGATTACCGGAAGCCTTGGCAACGACGGAGGCTGTTCCTGTATATTCACTCAGCTCCAGGACTAATTTGAGTAGTCTATTTGAGCCTGCTACCGGTTGTGTTGTTTAGAGGGGCTTGAATGCCTACCCATATTCCCGATTAATCCATACAAACGTATTTCCACAACCGGTGCTAAAATAAAAGTTATTTGATTAGCGTTTGCTGGTTAGTGGGCAGCATCTCCCTACCCGTTTCCATTGCTTGAGTGAGAACCGTACAGATTACAAAGATGGAAGTTTTTTGGCAGAGTGGCACCTGCTAGAGCTAAGTTTGGTGGACTTGCATCAGTTCCCAGACTGGTCCGTTTCTTCAGGGGACACGTGCACACAATCCGTAGTGCCACGTGCGGCTCGCGCTGAGCTGTATGTGTGGCCGCCTGAACACCTTGTGCCCAGTGTAACCCCGAGGGAATAAGACCCGAGAGGGGACAGTTCTAAAGTCATCAGCATGCCTAACTATTGGCCCTATTGGTCTATTCAGGTAGGTACGACTGAACAGTCGATCCCTACAAAAAATTGTTCAGCTGTAACCCTTCCAGTGTCTCGCTGCCATGCTACCCGAAGCAAGCACGGGGGCTGGGATACTGCCAGGTTGCCCAAGCCTAGACAGGGGAAGTCGAGAGGCAGAGGTCGGGTTCGAACCACGGGCCTTCTGGTCAGTAAATTCGCGCTCTGACCACTTGAGCCATCTCGCCCCAACAGTGCATGCAAAAAGTCATCTGGCATGCCGCAGCACACGGATCCCAAGCGCGCACATCTGGTTGGCTAGTGCCCGCCATCACTCATCTAGATCTGTAGAACAATGATCCCAGAAATTCCCCTCTGGTATCATAACAGACCTGACTATTCGGAATGTCCAGATTATTAGTGCCGGTCTTTTTCAGACGGTGTCCAGAAATTATTACCTGTATTTTAGGCTCCTTTTGGTTCGTATTTAGTTGATCACCCAGTAGTGCTTCAGAATATTGTTTCCGTCCATTTTGTTGGCACATCCCAAGCACTGTAGACGACTTAGTACAATCGTGACTTCCATTCCACCACAATGCCCTTGTCTAAGAACCTCCATATCCGACACTTGTTCAGTCCAGTGAACATCAAGTATTTTCGTCAGACACTACACGTTAACGCTGCGCACACCTCGGAAGTTGCGCAAGGATGTTGCCAGGCTTTCCATTCCGTATAAGCAGACAGGTGAGACCCTCACCTTGTTGACGCGCAGCATGGTCTCCAGTCCAAGACTGCGGTTTTTTTTCACATCCGTTTGTTGAGATAACCAAGGGACATAGTAGCGCCAGCAACACGTGATCTTAGCCTACGGTCGACAATCGCAAACAGTCCGACTCCTAGGTAGCAGAAGTCCACTCGATGGTCCACAAACTGTTTCACTCTTGATGTTCGGAGGAGTTTTTTTAACTCCACCTGGCTGAGGTTGGTGCACAACGAAAGCCTTCTTCAAGTTGGTGTGCGAACTTGAATGCTCCTGTTGGATTGCGCAGCGCATCATGCGCACTTCATATACGAACAATACACAGTCATCCGCAAACATGTGAATGCGGACCTTAATCTGGTAGGCTACACTTTTCTCACCAAAACGTCTAATATTGCACAGACGTCCGTGAAACCGATGTTCACACCGCACGTCACCATCGTCATTCACGAAAGTCGCATCCACTCCGAATGAGATTGGCAGGCAGTCGTATTTGAAGAGAACTGACCACAACTCCTCGGCTGAGGGATTCGAGGGCTTTCGTAAAGTCTGGTTAGAGGACATGGGACGGCTGGCGATGTTCGTGGATTTTTTCTTGAATCCACCGTATGGCTATGACCAGTACGGAAATCATATTTTTCTCAATTGGATGTGTGCAGCGATCATCTGAGCCTTCTGGTGGTTGAGTAGCGCGCTTGCCAGAAGTCTGTCCGCGCAGTTCAGAAGCTGANTGCCTCTGTAGTTATCGGGCTAAGTCTTGTTGATACAATTTAACCTTGAATTCTGGTGGAATTTTCTTTTTGGACAGTTTGGGATGCACATTCTCCGGAGTCGGACCGCCATACTTGAACAGTTCTGTTGCGAGCATATCTTCTGTCCTGACATTCTGCAGCTGCATTTTCGCCTGCGGTATCTCTTCAATGATCGAAGGAACTTCCAGGGACACTTTCAGTTCAGCACTTTTTTTGAACCACCTGCGCCATATATCCAATATTTTTCCAATCCCGGAGGGTTTGGGTTGATTCGTTGACCTGTCCACATATGGCTTCTAGACAATCATAAAATGTTCTGTGACCATCGAGCAGCGGTTCATTTTAATTTCTTATTGATGCAGTTAAGTTTTCGGGTCACTTCATTTCGAGAATCCTTCAGCAACTGCTTCTTGACTTATGTTCATATGGGCAATTGCCCCATCTAGCTGACTGCCGCCATTGTTTGGTATTTCAGTTTGTCATACTTCTATCTATGAACTGAATGGATTGAAGGCAGTTAATGTGGAGGGAAGCTGATGCTGGTACATCAATCTGATTTTCAGCTCTGTGAGGTGTTGATTTATGTCGATTTTTATATGCGCCCTGATGCATTTGGCGTAGTGTGGCTTATGAAGCTGGATTTTAAGTTTCGTTCCTACAAGCTGGTGGTTTGTTCCATATTCACCTTTTTGGATCACTCATTGTATGCACAATTCTCGCTGGTAAACAATAACGTAGTCGTGTTGATGAGAGTGGTCGTTGCGTAGATATGTATTGCTGTTCCAGGCGAAACCCCGTGATGGCGATAGCAAGTGTATGGATATTTCAGTCCATGAAGTTAGGTCACCGCAGGCGTGTACTGTTCCGATGCCATGGCGTGCGACATCACCTGGCCACGGAATGGGCTCGACGGACACTTGAGGGAATCTTGTAGCTTTTCGGGGCTGGTCGAACCAGCTTCTCGAGAAATTCTTTGGTCAAGTAGCTGTGTTTTGCTGAGGGCCGTGACGTTTGGGGGTCAGTTTGCCGTGCGGCCTTGAAAAACTGCCGTTGGACGAAAACTTCGTTCATATAGGAGTGGGTATCTTAAGCTATGCTTTTCTCAAGTTAGCTCTTATAGTAGTTTCTTATTTCTTGCTAATCAGTGTTTTGTGGGAGTACTGTTCAACAGTTTACCATGTAAATAAGCTCTGTACTCTCCAACCCATTGGTTGTCCTATATTTTCAGATAAATTCTATCCGTAATCTTTAGGCGGCAGAATCGCGCCATACATATGACGCTTAACTGTCGTGCAACCGTGAAGGAGGAACACCTGAATAAAGAGTGGAAAAAATAAGTAACGGTTGGAACTTGATATGAAGAAGTCCCATATTTCCAAAACAGACGATGAAGAGTAAGGCGCCTACAATTTCGGGCTTTACTAACACTTAACACGGGAAAAACTATGGGCCTAAGTGACCGTTGTAATAAGGCGCTTCACGGGGAATTTAAATTAATCTTTATGGTTGCCGGATTAACTTAGCCCCAATATCCTGTCCTTATAATTACCATGTTTAAATCTGAGTTACATTTGTTTGCTGCCTATCAATTCTCCCACGAGAAGCTTAAAAAGCTGTGTCTATCCACTGGACTGCTCCTAATTAGTTACATTTTCAACAAATTGATGTGTATGAGAACAAGGAACCACTTCAACTGTGTTTATAACCATGGCTTTTTTGTTTTAAAGAAAGGGTTTTTAGCTCCGTTTTCATCTCTTGAGGTTTGTATTATGGCACACACTTGCAATCCGTTGCAACCAGATGCTGCACCCTTTGTCGTTCTATGGTGAGAATAACAAATTACAGTAAACTTCCCAGTGCGAAAATGTTTGTTGTATTTTCCTCAGAGTCTTTGATAACCAGAATGGCAGCAAAGCATTCGCCTTTTGGAAATTAAGCGGTTCTGACGACCGCCTGAGTTTTCACACCAACACAAACCGATGGACAGAAGCATTTTCTACAGAGGAGAATGTCGGTAGCTCAGGTAGCGTAGATGGTCGTTAGCTTGTTCGCTGAGCTGGGCAATTTGGTTGCAAACGTTTCATCACCAATCGAGGTGACATCATCAGTGCGTAGTTGTGCGTAGCGGTGAGTTAATTAGAGGCACTCGCCTGTCAGTGTCTTTGTTGGTTCAGATCACGTGACTAATTTGAATTTTTATCTTTCTTCAGAGGAGCTACTTTGTATCCTGTGTTTATGATGCTCTCAAAGTCGGTCATTTGGTGTTACAATCACACAGGTTGGAGCTGCCCATCCTATTTTTTGTAACTGTTTTACAATAACCGATATCCAAGGAATATTGTGTGTGATTGTGGCTACTTCCTCATTGTAATATACGAGCAAGTCAACCTATACCATCTTCTTCGCTAAGTCATGCTGTCGGCACGACCTTCATTCTGTATTCCTGTTTCGGTTTCCATCAGGTCTATCGGGACGGTGTTACAATCCGGCACGTTCGTGGTCAGTTTTGTTCATACGGAGTCAACACTGCTGCCGAACCCGGAAACGCTTCCCACGCACGATTTCATGTACGGTTTTCAAAATCTCTTTTGTTTTGTATCGATGCCTTCATACAGTGTTTAGGTAGATGCACTCTCTTTTCACTGGGAACATAGGTTGCCCTCCATCGTTTTTGTATCGCTTTATTGAGCACCGTTAAGAAGTCACCTGTTCCTTACCTGATATGCTCATTTTTCTGCTACGGGATTCGTCTTCCTATATGGAATCCTGGTTTGAAGCCTTATTCAGGTGTTTCGGATCACTGTTCTGGATGTTATGAGTAGCGTGAACTTTGTAATTGGGAGACAGTCAACTTGGTGCTTTTGTGAATGTCATTAGAACCTTCCAGCCTGGTATACAATAAGTCATCTAGGTCCCGGAGTTATTTCTTGAATGAACCACTCATTTATACGTTGGTTGTTTAATATGTTGGCTCATCTACGGTGGAAATCCTAATCGCGTATAAATAATACGAATAATAAACAATATTGAGTAAGTCCCTCCAGTTTGTTCTTGACTAGGTGATTGTTCGCCTAGCTTAACAGTTCATTTGGTAACGTCTCGTCAACATTTAGGGAAATCGTCAGGGTGTGGTCCTCTTTGAGCTTATACCATTTTTAAATAGCTAATAATAAGGACAGGTTGCGTGTTTTTGCTGGTCTTTTTATGACTCATTTTGGTCGTGGTTCGTCTTTAAAGTTGTTTGGATGTTCATGAGCGAGAGAGAATCAGATGGGACTAAAATCAGATTTGTTTGGAGGCGTGTTTGTTCCTAGAATTTCTTACGATTCGGGTTCAGGTAGAACAACGTTGACAGAAACTCGGGAACTGCGCCTACCTGATGTACCCTTAGAAGGGCGAAGCTGGTCGTGGACTGTCGAAGGGGTTGCAGTAGCTTAATGAGTATCCCCTCGCATGGAAATTTACTGCGATATCTCGAATATCGTATCAACTGCACTCAGATCAGGTCAACTTGGTGCTTTTGTGAATGTCATTAGAACCTTCCAGCCTGGTATACAATAAGTCATCTAGGTCCCGGAGTTATTTCTTGAATGAACCACTCATTTATACGTTGGTTGTTTAATATGTTGGCTCATCTACGGTGGAAATCCTAATCGCGTATAAATAATACGAATAATAAACAATATTGAGTAAGTCCCTCCAGTTTGTTCTTGACTAGGTGATTGTTCGCCTAGCTTAACAGTTCATTTGGTAACGTCTCGTCAACATTTAGGGAAATCGTCAGGGTGTGGTCCTCTTTGAGCTTATACCATTTTTAAATAGCTAATAATAAGGACAGGTTGCGTGTTTTTGCTGGTCTTTTTATGACTCATTTTGGTCGTGGTTCGTCTTTAAAGTTGTTTGGATGTTCATGAGCGAGAGAGAATCAGATGGGACTAAAATCAGATTTGTTTGGAGGCGTGTTTGTTCCTAGAATTTCTTACGATTCGGGTTCAGGTAGAACAACGTTGACAGAAACTCGGGAACTGCGCCTACCTGATGTACCCTTAGAAGGGCGAAGCTGGTCGTGGACTGTCGAAGGGGTTGCAGTAGCTTAATGAGTATCCCCTCGCATGGAAATTTACTGCGATATCTCGAATATCGTATCAACTGAAACTCAGATCAGCTTCTATGCATCACATTTAGTTGAAGAATACCATAAACGAAGGATTCAGTTGAGTTTCCTGTTTAGACCGAATTGGTATGCATTGGGTGTACTTCGCGAATTCTGGCTCCTATTTCCAGTAGTTTTCTTTCTGTATTTTGATTGGTCATCGCCCAACCTGTATCGCTTTTCGGTGCGATTTTCTCGAGTTGGATTAGCTAACTGCGCCTTTCAGCTTCTCTCCATCATGGCCTACTTTGGATTATTAGTAGCTTGTCATTGTTGTTTACTTTGGTCCGTTACCCTAGTGAATGAGCTTATATTATAGCGGGATTAATTTATCCGATGCTCCCGGGTTCCTACGCTTTTCCATTGAGTTCCTCTGGCTTTCTGTACATTTTCAATCCTCGCAATTCTGGAGTTCCCTTATTCTTCGAAGTTGGTAGTTTAGGTCAGTTTTATTCCACACCCAGTCACCTGCTCCCATACACTTGCTTCCGGGATAAGAATGAGTTAATAGGTTAGCCCATCAGTGTCAAAGCACAACTTGTATTGTTGGATACCTCAGGAATAGTTCCGACCTGTGAGAAGCGCAAAGCACTCCTTCGGTGGCGAAATGTTTCATCGGATCGCTGTACCCAGTTAAAATCGGCAGTCAACGGGAGACTGTCGGGGGACTTGTATGTGGGGATACACAATAGTAAGGACCGACGCCCAAGAAGCAACCCATCAAGACTATATAGCGGTGGCTATTACGCACTTTAATCACTTTATCCGAGTCATTCTTCATTTCATCCCTTGATATCACGTGACCAGGAGAAGTCACTTCGGACTGCAGTAGGTCGAACCTTGCTGGCTTATGTTTAAGATCAGCACTGTGGTTCCTCTCTAACTTCATGGACAAGTTCTGCACAGGACAACAGAACATCGTCTCCATACGCAGTGCGCATACTAGTCATCAGTCTATTGAGTACGAGTTGTAACCTACACTTCCACGCCTTCCCATGACCTTTTTCTTTAGAATCAATGGAATGTTCTTTGCGGCCTCATAAGTTTCACTTAATCGTATTTGTATATCACTGTGTTGTTTGCTAAACGACTACTTTTCACGCTACAATGGATTTGGTTAGGCTTACCGTTTTCGTCCAGTTCTCCGAACCAGGTGACATTGCTAACCAGACAGACGTTCAATACGGCATACTAGCTGTCAGTCATTTGTCTTTTCTGTCTGATAGCAAATATACCATAGTTTTTTGTGGAAACTGACTGTACCTTTGGATAGCAACGGAAAAATACGACAAACTATAACTTTAATCCAGACATCGGTCCCCTTAGACCTCCGGCAATCATACATTTCGGGATGTATTCCGGTCGCATTGCTTGCCAATGAAGTTTCGTTCAATTGATTGACCTTCCTCAGTCTACTTAAATTGACTGACACTTTCCAGCTCCGGACACAATCGCAACGGTCTTATCGGCTTTGCAGGTGTACCGTAACCTTATTTGTGTGTATGTTTCCCGTCCTATGAAATGAAAAGGGAACACATCGGTGGACCTGCGTTGTAGTTGCACCCTCTCCAATATCTCTGTCATTCTCATCCTGCATCACCTCACCACCACACTTCACAGTCGCATTCATGCATACAATATTGTCAACGTGTATCCCCAATAGAACGTGGTAATTCAACCCCTACCAGTTGCTGACGCCCGTGGAGTGCGCAGGCATGCAAGCTGCTCGTGTACATGTTTGTGTGCACGGCTTAGAAGGGCGATTGTGGACTGTGTATTTTAACCCAGTTAAAGTCCACTGAGTAGTCCTTACTCAATCCCCATACACTTATACTTGTTAGTCGTCTCCGTTGAAGTTCCACGCAGTCCCCTATTTCGTCCCATCTGTGGAAATCGATGAATACAATTTGTGGATGCGTGTCACTTGCCCTCTGGTTGCTCCCGGTCGATTGATACCTTCCTCTATTTGTATGTCTGTTAATTGTGAAACGGGACGGGACAGACCGACGTCGATCAGGGCGCCAAGGAAACAGTCACCGTGTTCCTCACCTTTTTTCGTGTCCATACACTCAATGCGGAGGTTCATTACTTGCTTAGGGAATAGACCTATCATTTGCTTATTTGAAGACCCCGTACAAACAAAATATGACTTGATGGGCTATTTCCGTATTCAGTTTTGTGACCCGAGTCTACTTTTGCGTAACACGCCTTCGGTTAGTTGAAACATAATTTGCTTACCCTACTTTTCGTTGATGCTATCTTGTAGCTCGCCTTGGTGATCTCTTTTATGGGCCTATGTGAGTACGGAGATTGGCTAATTCCCTAGTTTTGTGTGGTATCCTAGTGGCTGTTGAAACGAATAGTTACTTTTTCCAAGAAGTACACTGATATGAAATATCAGTATGGTGAAATACTGTAGTCGCAAAAAGCGAACCTTTTCCGTTTTTCTGCTGTTGTTCGCCATCCAATGTCTCATCCCAGTTTGATGTATTTTATCTCTGCATTACGCAACTGAAGTCCGCGATATCAAGCATAGGTCTCCTGATATACCAAATTTGATTTATTGGTCAGCTATCACACCCCCTATAGTCGGTCGTAACCTCTCTCGAACTGGTGCATGCTGTTGGACTACATAGCCTGATTTCAATGGTTGGATTTTTGTCACCATGTTTGAATATCCACTATGTACAAAAATCAGCGAACAAGTATAATACATAAAAAAAATAAGAAAAATCCAGTTGTTCCTGTCATTGGAACCAAGATCAGTTTATGACCAATCTGTTGGCATTATTGACATGCTCGGTATCTCTCCACCCATCTAATTCGAAATGGCCCGTGAGTTCAGCCTTTCCGCATTATCATCACGTTATCGACGGGGTACTCCACTGATGAAAATACAGACGCTTATTTGCCATGTAAGGATGAGAAAAGGGCGAGATATTAGAAAGCGAAAAGGAAGTTGAGTGTAGGCTTGGTGCAAAAAGCCCGTCAAACAGTTTTTAAGTAGACGATCAAGGGCACGGTGTTCACACATTTAGAGTTTGTTTTCTTCGAATTTGATGCCTCTTTGAGGTTAATTTGAAGAGACTTCAGGCGTATGTGCTTTCACCATAGAAAATGGTGGTACCGTTGGTGCTTCCACACGTTCATCGATTTTCCGTCTGCTGCATTATGGGTCAACGGAAAGTGCTTCTCCGGCGGAGAAAAAATACACCTGCANTTGTTTTCTTCGAATTTGATGCCTCTTTGAGGTTAATTTGAAGAGACTTCAGGCGTATGTGCTTTCACCATAGAAAATGGTGGTACCGTTGGTGCTTCCACACGTTCATCGATTTTCCGTCTGCTGCATTATGGGTCAACGGAAAGTGCTTCTCCGGCGGAGAAAAAACTACACCTGCAGTGTGTAAAGCTTAGAGATTCCAGAGCGGTTCCTATAGGGCATGGGAACCAGTATACTTAGGTTTGCAATAACCCTTCTTACGGAGACCTGGTACTTGTATGTCGTAGTCAATACCTTTGGCCAGCGTATTGGTCACATGGTCACACTAGTTGATCGGAACCATCCCTGGGTTATTCCAGGATGCGCACCGAAATTGACTAGGCGTTACAAACTGTTTGGCAAATCGTGCGTCATTCGGAATTTTCTAATTCGACAAGGAATCTACGTTTTTCTTTAGAATACTTTTTGAGATTTCTCTGCAAGTGTTACACAAACCGCGCTGGTGTTTCAATTGTCCACCTAACCTCGCATTCCTGTTTTGTACTTTTCAATAGTGCAGGACAAATAATAGTACAAATAATAACAATAGTGATAATACGTCATAACTGCAGTAATAGTGATGATAAGTAATAATGATGAACAATAAATATCGGAATGCCCTGTCCTCAGCTGACAAATTCGATTTGTTACAAACCTCAAGTCTACCGATTTCCTGTTATTTTTTTCTCCCTTCAGTCACTCTTTTACCACCCACAGCGAATCAGCTCGTTGCTTTTTTATTTGGCTCTGGCGATTCCGCTGTATCAACTGATCAGCCTCAAATGGGTCTACGAATGGTACAAACTGGTCGGGCTGGCAGTGATGGGCCTTTTCAATCTATGCAACCTGTACTTTCAAACGCGCAGCTTTTCTGTTGTGCGCAGGGTCTACGCTCCAGAATGTGCATTGGAGACAGAAAAACTTATGCAGCCAAATAAGTCGCCGAGCACAATGGTCAAATCCTCTCTAACAGGAGCTATTTAATGTGTAGTTTATTGTGGCCGAATCTGTGATTCCCTGTATCACTCTATTGTACCCCGTGTTTGTTTGCTTCATACACTTAATAGTTTTCTCAGTTGCAGCTTCTTTTATTTCCTGCCGCAGTAATGGTTTTGGTCCCTTGGTGTATCGTCCGTATGGATTACTAACGAAGTCATTGAATTTTTGGATAGAAAATTAGCGTTCTTAGCATCTAACTACCTCGTGCGGAAGCAGCGTGCTGTTAGAATCAAACAATAGCTTAGTGGTCAGATAACTTATCTCTATCTTCAGTAACTCAAGGTTCATCGAATGCTAATCAGGGTATAATACAATAACCGTTCTGATTTGGCCATTTTTCTTTCAAAGAGCAACATCGGCAACATTTCCTATGGAGAGTCATCACACACTAATGATTTAGAGACGGTGAATTCTTGTAAAACCTCACATAAGCTACCCGATAGCCTGCTGTTTTATTCTTATGCCGTTTGATAACAGATGACGAACCTGGGCAAAGCTCCAGAAGTTAAGTAACTACCAGACTGGAGTGGCTCTTGGGATCCAACACATTATATCGTGTTTTTATTGAAAACTGAATAATCCTGGTATGGTTATTCCGGACCGTTGATACACGGAAGCTACGCTCATAGCGGAAGTGCCACTATCCTCCGCTTCAAGTGTAGATAGCTGAACAATGTGACGGTTTCCCATGGCGAACAACTAGTTGACCAGGTGGACTGATCGTCCTGGCACTCTTTTCACGCTCTTATTCGTTACCGGAAGGTTCGCTACTCGTACTTGAGGTGTTCAGGCCGAGTGATGGTGCGGTACCTTTCATGCAAAAAATTTTCGTTTGTGCCTACCCCTGCGTGCTTGAATCCAACAGCAACCACCGAAGAGGTCATCACTGACAGTGTCTTTATGTTGCAGGCGTAGAAGGGATGAATTTGAGAGAAGTCGAAGTTTAGCCGCGCTGAACGTAGATCTTACTGGTGCAGAAAGAATCCTAGTTAACGCATCCATCGTCGAGTCACCCTTGAAAGAAGGAAACAGGAAAAGTTTGATCTCTACGTTTCGGTAACATTTATCCGGTTCTGTTCGGCATGTTTCGTGAGATTGACCCGGATAGTCTTTATTTTACAGGGTGTTTCTAATTTCACCTAATTCGCATATTAACGTGTTTTTACAACCTATTTCTTGAGTTAATGAAGCCGAACAGCGAACATTATTTGGTTTTTATTGTAGCTGATCAAGTTCATCAAATCTCGCATAATGTCCTTCAGTACCCGGACGAGTAGTTCCCCCCTAACTAACATGCAAATTTTCCCAGCTCCACATGTGACTTACTCTGGTTGGTTCAGTTTCATTAAGTTTAATGATATATATATATATATATATATATATGTATATATAAATGATCAAACGTATATATCCCCTGATCCGGCCAAAGGAGGTTTTGTTCAAAGCGGTTGCTTCTTTAGGGAGAAAGACTCGCACAAGAAAACGCTTTCCTTCGACTCTTGCTGTTTCATTACTGTGTCTGCTTTAGGATGAACACGCCGCATGAGGGAGTGACTAGAAATTAACTCACGAATGGGGCCTACGATGCGTCGATTCTCCAGGCAGGTCACGTATGATGTGGGTGTGCAAAAATACGTGAGTATTCTCCAAACAGATAGTGACTAATTCACCTAGTTGCACCCCATT